>NC_068946.1:6914761-7215403 GCF_026419915.1 Harpia harpyja
CTCAGCTGAAACAGCCTACAGACACTTTAGAAACAAAAATTACATCTTAAAACTATGAGTAGATTTAACAATTGAACTCTAAAGAATTAAACATCATATAAACATTTCACACTTTTTGTTTTTCTTTCCAAGAGTCCATACTCTAGTCATTCAATCCTGTGCAAAGGTCATGTTACTATGGTTATGACCTGCAAGAAATGTGTTGCCTCAGAGCAGTGCAAGTCACGTGAACAGGCTAAAAGCCAAGCCTGCTGATTCACAGTCTTGTCAGGATTTTCATGCTTGTGTTGGTTTCACTGAAGAATAGTCCTTGCACCATCATCAAGTCTATGTTCGTCCTTTAAAAGTGTTCATGCAAGTGTAGCTTCCAGAAAACTTGTGGATTTCTTCAAGTGCTGCCTGAGGGAGAATGCTGCAGGAGAAGCAGAAAGAAAATAAGCAGACCAGACAAACCTCTTAGTCTATTCTAATAAGAGGATGTGTAAATATGCGTTTAGGTACACACATACGTAAGTATACATATTCTCCAAAATCGTCTAGTGAGAGCGCACAGACAAAACATGTGTCAGTATCCTGCTGTGAGTAGGCCTAAAGGAAGAAAGTTATATCAAGTCACTCTTTCTCTACAGAAATATTTATCCAAAAAGGTCTGTAAAAACTGTAACTTGGAAGATACCATCTTGGTTTATTCCTCCCAAATATTGTGCAGAATCTTGTACTCTGAAATACACAAATTTCAACTGAGTTCTCTGGTTAACTTGCCATGTATTTGTGCTAGGCATGTGGCCTCCTTATCATAAGGTATGGATATAGATCAATTTCCTGACAGCTACTGTAATGGAAAATAAATTATTAATTCTTACAATAAAGCAGAAGGAGAACAGCCCTTTTTCAGTCTGTAGAATTTCTGGGAACTTTTGAGAGCATCCCAAATTTTACATTCAGAGTGAAGCATTTATTGTGAATTATTTTTTCTTGTTCGAAATGCAATACTGTAATTATTTTCCACAGAAATTTCATGGCCTGTTTCAGTACTTGACTGAAGTAGGTTTTCCAAAGGCTTTAGTGCAAACTCTCATGGAAACACAATTTTAAATGTCCTTTCTCTTTAGCTGTTTCAGGATATGAAGTTATGACTTTCTTTTCTTAGGGACTTTAAAATTCCTGTCCTAATCATACACCAAAATATTTTTTTAATAGTTTCATTGCTTTAACACAAGCAATGCTCTCTAAATACAGCTGTGATACCTTATTGTACAGTAATCCTTTATAATACAAAGCCCGGAGTCCAAAGAGTACTAAATCAAAATCAACTACACGCATATGTTAATTGTTAAGAAATTTTGTAGATACAAATACCAGTTCAGACCTCAGGAATCCAAACTTTGGGAGTGAAACTGGTTTCATAAAGGGTTTATACCCAGGGAAAGCATCTACAAAGGCAATCTCAGAAAGCTTTCTCCCTGTTGCTTCTATGACTGTCTTTCATGGGAAGGAATGAACCAATCTGATCTTGGATATCGGGTTACAGTCAAACTGAGGTTCGCCTTGGTGGTCAGACACAGAGTACTGTAAGCCAGTCTTGCCTAACTGGCTAGGCTATTGCTGGGCAAAGGAAATACTTACCTTTTTAGGATGACAAGAACATGCATCGTCCATGGAAGGAGCAGGAAGGCTTGATTCATCTGAACAGCTTCTACGGTCCTCCTAGCCACTGTCTCTGGCTTGAGAGGAGGAAAAAGATTAGGGAACCTGAATAAAGTAAAAGAATAAAATAATTATTTGTTAACCAGACTCCTTCTTTAAGATATCACTGTCCAAGTCCTGTTACTCACTAAGCTATCGCTGGTTACTGGCATTCAAACATGCCCCAAAGCAGGCTGGAAGAAGCAGAAAGCCCAGTTCCAACTTAGTACTATTGGGTTAGCTAAATGGTTAAGAATGTACATGTTGGTGCCTTTAGGGGGAAGTGGCAGAGTGTATTCAGAACCTCCATTCAGGGATTTTCTTAAACTGTATGCAAACCAATACCAAAATGCTGTCTTTTCCAGTGTTGGTGTTTTTCTTCTTCCTCTCTGTTGCTCTTTGCTTGATTCAAATTCTTGACAGGTGAAAGACAAGTATTTTCCCCCATTGCTTTTAATACCAAACATAAGGCTTTTCCCAGCTCCAGCAATAGCTTGACACTGCATATTTTCTTGACTAAGAGAGCACAAACTATATTAATAGGTTATTTTGTCCATTGTAAAAGATTAATTTCGTCAGCCATTAGTCTTTGAATTTAGCTTGTTCTCTTAGATAGAGGCAAAAAGGAGGTACTGATAGCTTTACTTCTGTAAGTGGCTGTCATTCCTTTCAGTGGGAAAAAATTAAGTATTGCAACGAATAAAGAAGGAATTTGTACTGTTAATTCTCAAGTAATTTGTAGACTGCTCCTTCTGAATGACCTCAATTTTTAGATTGCCTCCCCTCCCTCTCTGGTGGCTGCATATGGCCCAAATACAGTCAGGGAAAAAATAGCTTTCAGTTTTCTCTGTAGAAGCAAATGTCTCACTCAGTACAGGCAGGCTGTATGAATATGCCAGCAAAGTGAGGGAACCAGTCTGATGAGTCCCAGGTGGCCTAGAGTGACCCTCTGTTCCCAGGCAGCCAAATGAGACATCAAATTCTCTTAACTAAATGAAGCATTAATTAGGAGTGTATTCTGATGATTCATTTAAAATGAGATGCTTTATTCTAGTTCCCCTGGACTGACCTGATTCTCATGCCCTGAAACATCTCTGTGCTCGTGTGGAAGGGCAGGACTGTTGTGGCATTCACTCCAGGACAGTCTAGCAGCCCCAAGGTCAGGCTCTCCATAAAGGCAAAGGACGAGGCTTTGGAGGTGCAATAGTCAATGGCACCAGGGATGGCTGACAAGGCCAGGACAGAGTTCAGGCAAACAATGTGTCCATTCTGCAACTCCAGCATCCTTGGCAGGAATGCTTTGGTGGTCTGAAGAACAACAGAGTTTAAAAAAAAAAAAAAAAAAAAAAAAAAAGGTTTGCTCAGCAGAGATATAGCAAAAACAATAGTAACTGAAAAAAATAAGGTGACACGGAGACAACAAGCCAAACTGTGCTGTTCATTATGCAAGGAAAGAAATGGGAGAGTACCTTGTTGCTTTGTTATTTTCTGAAAGATTCTAAACAGGCCAAATTTGTGTAGAAACAAAACAAAATCTTTCCTAGCACATAAGTAAGCAGTACCCATGGATAAAGGCCATGAACAGAATGCTTTGTATGTTCTTAAACATGAAGCGGTTAAAGTTCAACAAAGTGATAAAATCACAAGAAGTTCTTTTTTTTATTACTATTATCTAATTCAAAATGGAATGAGTTTCACACTAGCTTCCTTCCCTGAGCAAGGTAGTCTCATGCTCCTCTGATGTTCCATACACATCACTGTACAAAAAACTATCCTCTGTGAGCTCAGGCTTTCTCAAAAGAAATCAAGTGTTTTACTGGAAATCACAGAATGGGGATACAAGAGCATCAAATACTGTGTTACTACCGGAAAAATGAGATTTTTTTAGACTTCCTTCCTCTGGCCTTTGCCCCTCACATTGTTTTTTCTGCCTCCTTTTCATGTCAGACTGATTTTACCAAGCATCATGTAGAAGGACCTACTAGCAGCCAAGTGTTTACTGGCTGTAATCTGTCACTCTCATTTCCAATTCTGAATACATGTGATACAAGAGCTTCTCTTACCCAGAACTGTCCCAGGGTGTTTATATGTTGTGATTTGAGCAGTGCATCATCATCGCTGTCCATCAGACTCTTACCATGGACCACAGCAGCGTTGTTCACCAGGATAGTGATATCACCCACCTGCAAAAAAAGCAAATTACTTGTTACCACTAGTATCTCTCCTCACAAATCAGCAGTCACCACTGTATCTGAATATCTATTATTGCCTAAATACATTATTATTTTCATAGCTTTAGACATTTTTGCCTATAGGCCTTGTAATCCTTCCAGATCACTTAAAACAGGTAGCTAGGCTTTGTACAACATAATCTGGATGGTCACCCTTCTTTTTTCCCAATTTGCCAATATAGTTTTTTTCTCATCAAATATGAGCCGTTGCTAAATTCTGCCCACAAACAGTGTTTCCACAGACACTAACCTTTTCCCTCACAGCTTTGGCTTGCTGATAGACCTCCTCTCGATTTCCTACATCACAAATGAAATAATGGCATTCCGTCCCCATCATCCTGATTTCCTCTGTGGTCTCCTTCAGGCATTTCTCAGTTCGACCCCACAGGATGATCTGCAGCAAGAAACTTTTGTTAGAGTCAAACCGCTTCTGCTTCAAATCTAAAATAATTAAAACATGCTTCTAACTTCAACAATTTGATGAATATCTTTGATGTGTTTTCACTGCCAGCCCTGTTGCATTGTTTCATTTAAGACTAACAATGATTTTCTATTACATGAGGATGGGACTTGAGTATCATGGTGGTAGCTGTATCCCACTGCTGATACTCTCTTTACAGGTTCTTTACAAGCAACACAATAGCTAACACAAAAAAATCAGATCTTTAGCCTAACATGACAAATATATGAAACACTTGGCAAATTTTCTGTATCATTAAATTTCAAATCTATCCCTGCTTTTGCTATACACACACAGAGAGAAAGATAAATTTATTCTAAAATCACAGACCTTCCTGTATATCTGGTTATATGTTATCTACTGTTATGTTATCTACTTCTTGTTCTGCATTTGGAGATAGTATCTGCTCTGCAGTAAAACATATTTTTTCAGCATATTATATGTAACTATTTGCAATGCTGTTTGCAGGCTGGTGTCCTATGTGCATTTCAAACAAATGCTTCATCCTAATACAGACATTTAACGTGAGAAATTTCAAGCAAGAATTTATTTTGCAACTACTATATGCAAGATTTCACTTGCCACTCTCATTTAACACAGTAAAAATGATACAATAGTTCTTGTACAAAGAATAATTCTGAATATCCATGGATACAAAACATTCAAATCATAGAGCATGGATTTGATATATAATGAAGACATAACCAGCGCAACCCTATCTGTATTTCTACACCATCATGGAGGTCAGAAATAGAAATAAGTTGAAAAGTTACCAGGTTCATTAACTTTCATTGTGGTGCTTTATCCAGTATGATTCTTCCTAGTAAGACAACAATATTTGTCTCAAATATGAAATGGGTGCTTCCACCACTGTCTTTCAAACATTAATCTACAGCTAAACAGATTAAATCAAAATATTTTTTTCCTAGTATATAACCTTATTTTCTATTTCTTTTAAGGCTACTGGAAGGAATATAATTTCATCTCTCTGTTACCTAAGACTTCTATATATGAATCAATCTATCCTTTTTGCTCTTCAAGCTAAGTCTTCTCAGCATTCATCATGCTATGAATGGTGAGTCCCTTGTCATTCTGCAAAAAATAAATTACCGAATGGAGTATGTTAATGAAATCAGCTGACTTCTCTGTGAGTCAAACAGCAAGATCCAAAAGAGAAAGGAGAAAAGGTTGCTACTGCTCACAATTGCAATTGTGAGCATTGATAATGCAAAATTACTATTTAGTACTATAAAATAAATGAGGACATTCACATAGTCAAATGCAGGTTTACTCTGATCAGGGGACTGGGAAAATGGGCTTTGAAAATGGAAACAGCTTTGCTGCTCTCAGAACGGTGCTATTTCCAAGCAGTGGCCTTATCACTTGTGATCCAGGATTACGGTTGCTTCCCATACCACCGTATACTGAGTATGAATCTGACTGGTATAGTGATTTTTTTAATGGTTAAAAATAAGCACACTTAAACTTCAAAGATTTAATAATCTTTGAGTTTTCCAAAAGTTGAAAGAACAGGATAAAAAGGTCTAAATTATATCACTCAATTAACTTAGGAACAGCAAGATAAACATAAAAATTTAAGACCTGCTGTATTCCCTCCCCACAACAAATCCCTTGCAGAGAGCTTTAACATGCTTATATTTAAGAAGTAGTTAAGCTTATCTCATAACTGGTACTAAAACTAATCTCTGGCAGGGTCAAAGAGCTCTTCCAGTGCGACTAAGCAAGGCTAAAATACAGAAGTACCTGGGTCCTCAACCATTTCCTAAATGAGTTAAATTTACAATTAATCCCATTTATAAATCATTGGCACATCTGTGAACATAAACACACACAGACTGACAGACTTATATTCTCAAAATCACCAAAGGACTAATGAGTTGGTTAACCAGAAACTTCAGAGCATGTATAAATATGCCAGAGCCATTTCATGGGAAATCTTATCTCAGGGGAAGTAATTTTCAAGGAAAAAGCTGTGACCAGACCTAAAAACTGTAAGAAAGCATATGGTTAAAAACGCGGCTTATGTATTGGTCTGTCTTCAAAAGTCTCAGCATATCACCCTTGGCCATCAGGCTTTGGCATCTACACAAAGCTTGTAAAACTGATGGCTATTTACTCGCTTCTGAACTCAGAGCTAGACTGGATGATATTTCTTATGCCTACTCTGCAGACTTGAAGGGAAATCAAGAACATGTGAGAAATTTCACAAGCTTTCAGGAAATATTTACAAAATACTGTTCAACTATAAGCACACACACTTATTTGCTCCCTCTTTCACAACCTACATCTCTGTGGAAAGGGGAGAAAAAAACACTACAAAATGTCAACTGTAAGCATCAAGTCTGATGCCCACAGAGTTTGTATCAGTGTGAACTTCAACCTCTTAGCAGGATTGGATCAGTCAAATGCAGACACTAAAAAATTAACTGACAAGTTGAAGAGTGAGGGAAGGTAGGAGACGAAGAGGAGAGAAAGAGAAATAAGGTGTCAGACAAGGGGAGTAAGGCAAGACACTGACCTCACATACCTAGCACTCCAGGGTTTCACACTGCTATTGCAAAATAAAAAGTAGATCCCCCACTCTTCACTTTAATCTGTTTCAAACATCCATACTCCTATTCCCAAGAGTTGCCACTGATGCATTGAATGTCAGGAAATATACATGGAAGAATAGTTAAGCAAAGGACGACCTGTCAAAGGAACATCTGTCTGTGATGCAACTCTTGGACATAACATTTTTTATGCCCCAACAGTTACTTTGGGACCTTTAATATCCTACAGGCAAGTCTTGCAAGGTGACCCCATTAAAATCTGGGCCATCTGGGGAAGACAGAATTTGCTGGTTATCCTGCTGACAGCATTAACTTCAGTACTGATTTTTTTCCATGGGAAGTTTTCATGTCCTTGATACTGTTCACACTCAGGTGAAGGCTTCAGCCTGCGTAAGAGAAAAGCAGTAAATAAAAGACCATTCTTTTGTGAGAGGTGAAAGTTCCCTAACGACACAGTGGGAAGTGAGGTTTCCTGCCATCATTTCTGCTACTTTTTACAGATGGATAAAACTCAAAACTCAATACAACATGCTTTTGGTCCAAATTCAAGCTTGACTGCTCCTACAAGATCATATGAGACTTTCAATTTCTCTCTTGCATCTGGCCAAATTAAATTGGCACGGGCTTCCCTCTGGCCTCCTAGGATATCAGATCTTACAAAGAGATAAGACTTTTAGTTGCTGCATTAGCCTCATAGTTGAGGCTTCTGTTGCTCCTGAACTCTGTCTTTACAGAGGGCTTTGGCTTTGTGTTTCTGTGTAGGCAATACTTCTCTGTTCTCTTCTTGCTTGCAGCAGTTTCACCAATGTTTTTCTAGGTCCTTACTCTACTATTGCCTCCTGAGATTTCCTACAAACCTACGCATCAGTCCTCTGCTCTCCTGAATTCACCTCCTTCTGCAAAATCTGCGATTTGACAATTTGCTGCTTGGCACTTATAAGGTTGTGTTATTTATAACATTCTCACTAAACCATTCAACTAGAGAGCTTAAGAGTCAGGGATAATCATGCATGTTCTCAATGCTCCTGAACAAAAACTTTTGCTCACTGTTGAACGGATGAACGATTGTGGGCCTGGGCCTGTGTTTTGCTGATGCCCCCTAAGCTCCAGTTAGTCTAAAGCTATGCAGTTGGCGCTTCACTTTCCTTTATATGCAAACAAGCATGTAAGGAACTCTCATTTTGTTCTTCGCCTAGTCAACATCAAGAAAGGCGTCATTTAGCTTTGTCATTTAGCTTTCTCGAGCTCTAGTTAGGATTTGAGGGCTCTGCATTTGTAAGGAGTCTAGATCTGCAGGTTAAGAAATGGTCTATTTCATTAAGAAGCACAATTTTCAAAAGGTAGACATGGGCCTCAGAGTCTGGTCTGTGTCCCCTTTCCTTTTTAAGTTTAATTCTAAATTGGCAATAAGTGTGTCCCAACTGGAGGCTAAGTACTGGAAGAATGACTCTTACAGACACAGAAGTTCCTGTCTGGGACAGAGGAAAATGCAGAGGAATAAAGGAGAAAAGAGACACGGCGTTCCTTATTACACAGCCTGTCAGGATGTTGCACAGCCACCCATTCACAGTAATTTAATGGTGGACAGAGGAATATTTAATTTGCGTTTTGGATAAGTTCTTGGACAGACAGTTTTCCGTTCTGGAAAGAATCCAGCCCCTATTTCTTCTCCCCCTTCATCTCTCGTCATCCTCTCCTGCCTGTCCCTCCCTACTGCACTAGACACGCTCTCCTTTCAAAAAGTTACTGACCAGAAAATTGTCGAGGGCAACAGCCCAGTGAGGCGGTTAATCCCCGCTGTGGCAAGCCCACTCCTGGAGGCTTCCTGCCCTGTGGTTACCTCTGGGTGACCCCAGTGGTTGGCAGTCAGGGAGGCAGGTGGAATGTTAAAGCAATCGCTGATGCTCCAGGCGGCTAGCGAGAGGAGGGGAGAGCCCGACAGCAGCAGGGTAGGAGTCTTCCTACCATGGGACATACGAAAGACTAGATTTATGATGACAGAGGAACTTCGCACGCCCTCCTCTTAATTAACTTTACAGTAGGCAAGGGCTGTGACATCACAGCTTAGTGCAGATTTTCTCAGGATTTATTCATGAGCAGGTTTTTGCAAAACAAACCGTATCTCTAGATCTTCTCCCCTCTGGCAAGTCACAGAACTCCTTATCTGGCCTCAGGAAAATCATTTCAGCTAGAGTGGCAGGCTCAGTAGACGCTGCATCCTCCAGTCCCAGAGGACTCGTTTAACTCCGGACTTAATCTGCTAATGAGACATGCCCTGAGGTCGGAGGGGAGTCAAAAGGAAGGTTTTAGCTGCTGTTGCACTAAGGCAAGACTTTCTAATAGAGGCCTGCACTGGCTGCTTGCCAAAAGCCCCAAACCTGACTGCAGGTTTAAATCCTGATTTTCACTGTAACACAAGTGAGTAAGAGTTAGGCTTTTGACCACCACAAAATCAGATAAAGCCACTAATTTATATAAACTGGTTTAGATTGAAGCATCTATCTACCAGAATATACACACATGAGCTATGCTTCCAGTCTTAGGTATATTACTGGTGCAGGAGATGAGGTTAGAGCTAATTTTACATCATTTACAAGGCTATTTAACTTGTTTTGCCCGATTTTATTGCTAGCACAATTCAAGAACAGCAGCAAAGGAATGTTGCCACTTTACATCGTCAATTAGTCTGGCACTATATCTTCAGCAAACCTGCTGTGCTAGACTTTATCCCTCCAGTGAACTAGACCAGTACTGGAAAGGTGTCCCACAACAAAAGCTTTCCCGAGACTGAACATGTGCCATTTCTTGACACTCCCCTTCGATTATCTGAGTTGTATTTTAGTACAGACTTGCTCACTCTTAGTCTTTTCCACCACGACAACATGCATTGTGATTAGCTTACATACAACTTCCATTCCAAAAGTTTCTGCACTTTACAATTCAGGAAGCAATTCTCTGTATCAATTTGAAGACACTGAAAGATTAAAGTGTTGCAGAGAGACACGAAAGTGCCCTTTCTGCCAGATCTCATTATTGCTGCCTCCACAAATCAACCACAACTGCTCGCCACAGATCAGCAGAGATAGGAAGTAGTTGGTAGGTCAACACATTTCATTCCCCCTTTCAACCTCCTTCCTAGTCCAGTGAAACAAAAGTTGCTCTGTTTGAGCTGGCATCTGTAATTGCACAGACTGCTACCTTTGTTCAAACAGAGAAAGCCTTTCTGCACCCAATACTGAAAGTTTCTGCATACTTTTAGGAAGTACAAAGTGTAGATAATCCACTGAAGTATGTCAGTCTTATCCCCATATATTTACAAAGCCTGGTAGTACTAACAGTTGGTCCTCCGAAGAAACACATTCCAGTGTATCCCATAATCCTGGCAGAGTTTTGCATATCATGAGAACAGCAGGCCAAATCCTACAGCCTCAAAAGTGTTCATGTATTTTGCTTGTCAATGGCATAAGGGTTTTCTGCTCCACCCCTTCCCCTCTCTTGCCCCCAGGGCAAAGCCAGACAAGTTCTTTCAGGAGTTCTTCATGGGAGAGGCATGCTAAAGACAGATTACTGGAAGAGTGAAAGGTGTGGCCGTTCAGTGTGAAAAGGCAATCTTTGCGTTAGAAAGGAAAAAAGAACCTTTTGATGCCTGAAGTAGGTCAAAATACTTAACCCAGCCCCTTAGTGACACTTATATAAAAGTAAGCAAACAAAGCAGGCCAGTGGCAAAATCCTCTCAATTCCCACAGTGGAAAGTGAATAGCAAAGCTGCAAGGGATGGGTATAATGGGGGAATCAAGAGAGTAAGCCCATTTACCTATTTTACACACAAGCTTTTCTAGATTAGTATTCAGAAGTCATAAAGACATTAGACTGTAGGAATTTAAATTTAGTCCTACCACCATGGTAAACACAAACACAGACTTCATTATAAACTGGTTTGAGTTAAGGCCAGGAGTAATAAACAGTTACGAGACTAAAAGTTAGGTCTAAAGCAACTTCAGAAGGAAACTAAAAGAGTGAATTCCAATTCCTTTAGTCTAGAGTCAGAACTTTTATTACTTATATGTTGACTTAGCACTCAATGGGATTAACATTATTCACCTAAACCACAGTCAATTCCAATTGTACCCCAATCACCCCTTTTTTCCTCTGAAGGAAACAAAACAGCACCTAAAAAATCATAGAGAAGTATGTAAACACCTGTCTCCTCTTCAATAGACGCCTTCCTTGGAAAGAAAATCTGTAATTTTCTGTCTGCATACAGGCATTTAAGACCAGCTCCCTCTAAAGAAGTGAACAAATGCCTACTGTTCTCACAGTCAGGACTATTTAAGGACAGGTGGCCCCATGCTGACTTTTTTCCAGTGGTTTTTCCAATTGCTTTCGTCTGCAACATGTACTGCGACTCCAGACTGCCTTGGGAGCAACACTTTTCAGCTCTGTTGTACAGAACAGTTGAGGAAGGGGAAGGGTTAGGGTTGTTTGCAAGAAGAGGTCACGCAGGAGTCAGCCTTTACAATCCTATTAACGCTGGGACAGGGTCAAATGGAGTGCACGTTCCAACAAAAGCACCAAGTGGCCACAAGCTGTCACCCTGCAAAGGTTCATGGAAGCATTTGTGGGGGAAAAACCGACAGATTTTTAATGGTGAATGTCTGCCACACCATGTGTTAGAACCGGCCTCTGCTCCAGGGAACCAAAGCACACAAAGAAATATCCAGCAATAAAATTCTCAGGCTGCAAAGCAGAAAAAAGTGGCATATCTGGGGGGTGGGGAGAGGGGTAAGTTTTTTAAAGTTATGTATTTGAGGTAAGGCTTTGTAGATATCTACCAACAGAAATATAATACTCCGTCCTGTAAAAATAACTAGTGTGCTGCCGCCTCCACTTGCTTGGCATGCCATCCCTATAATCCAGATTCATATAAAAATGTGCACAGAGATCTCAGGAAATTGTGGGGAGGGTAAATATGCAGGTGCAGAAAGCCCTTTCGTACTGCAAGCACAGCAGACAGGATGAAGGGATAGAAAGTCAGTAAATAACATTTCAAAGGAAAAAAAGAAATTACTGGATCTGCTTGACAGAAATGCCATGGTCCAACAGGGCAATTCAACATAGTTGAAGGTCTGCTGTTTGCACGTTTTCCTTCCAAAATGCTGCATTATTATTTTTACTTATTTTTACTCAGACTTAAAGAACTTAAAGAGTTCTTAACAAGTGGCAGGTTAAATGTTCATGTAACATAGTTAAACATTTACTGTGACACAAAGTTATGTTGACACTGAACGGTAAGAGTGTTTGGTTTTGTAAAGCTAAAAACAATCAAAAGTTTCGATTACAGGCTAATGTTAGAAGTAAGGGCCATGTGAAATTAAAAACGTGGAGCCAACACAGTATTATTTCCATCACCTGAGTGGGTGAAAGTAACTCCTAAAATTGCCTGGTTCAACCAACAGTTTACTGAAAAGTCTGCTACTTCTTAACTAACGAAGTGGGAAAATCAGACCTAACATAAATTTATGGAAAAGAAGAATTAAAGAACTACAAACTGGGTGCCAATAGAACTGGATTATTTTTTAGAGTTTTCCTTTATATTTATGAGATTAATTCTGTAACAGAGTGCCTAATCTTGAAATGCTGAGCAGATTTAACTTCTAGTGGAGAAGGCTGGCCACTGCATCACCACCACCTTTGAGACAGCACTCAAGAGACTCCTAGGGCCAGACCCCTGTATAGTTTACAAAAGTACCAATTATGCTGGATTACCAGTTTAGAGTAAAAAATTGTCATCTTTAATTCAGAACATCTTCAGTTTTGCTTTAAGCTAAATCATTGAGTACTTCATCAGCACTTATTTGGGGGAATATATAAAATTCTAGTACAAGCTCTATGAAAAATAATAAATACAATTTTATCAATCAGATGCTATACTCAAAAGGTAACTTAATTAGCCTTCTGATGCTGGACCACTTCTGAACTTTGGCAGTAATCTATGATCACTGCTATGTGAACTGGAGCTAAGTTTACTCCACATTGTTATGTAGATCTGTGATATGTCATTATAGTCCTGTTACTAGTCAAGGGGACTTTGCATTTTGCTGTACTGTCATATTAGCAGAATCAAAAAATAAGGCGGACAAAATGGGAAAAGTATTAGAAGCTCTGATGAATGAGGAAAGCCACAAGGACTGTTTACAAGCCAGAAGAAGACAGGCAGACAGACAACCCCAGCTCTTGCAGGAACATCACAGAGAAGGAAGACTAGGGGAAGTGTTTAAATTTGTTAAACTGGAAGAAGGCTTGCAACAAAAACAGGCATGGAAACCTAAGGATAAATAATGTTTCTAACACTGTCATTATAAACTACCCTCCAGAAAGGCCTAAAATATGCTTCAGATCATCCATGTGCATAATATGAAGCAGCTCTTGACTGAAAAAATAATTTCTCCCAGGAGGCTACTGGAGAAGTACTGGGAGTTAAAACAGCCTACATTAAATTAATATATAAACTGAACACTAGCAACAGCTCCAGACAAGCTCCCCTACAAGCCTCCTTTCTTTGCCTCCAGAAAAAGAGAACTGCTACCATTTTAAAACCATCTAAAAGCTGCCAAAAGGAGCTTTTTTAATAAGTATTTTAGTCAAAGAAATAAAGGATACTGCTTAGAAGAAAGCTTTAATATTTAAATGCTTAACTGTTTTTTTATCTTTTAATGTACATTTCAAAACGTTATTTTTTAATGGTGGCTGTTGCTATGCAACAGGGCAGAATTTCTAAAATCTATTCATCTCTTGTACAAATGACAGTTTTCAGGACATATTTAACTCTCCCAGCCTATTAAGTCAAAGAAGGAGGATGGGAATCGGTGGATGGTAAGCTCTCAGAGCATGCATCCCCCAAAGGGGTACAGCGTGGCTAAAAAGGGTCTTTCACTGATTATACCAATTTTTTCAATACACTGTTAAGATGAAGTAGCTACTCTGCCTATAAAAAAATGTGAAAACCAGCACAGCTCTAGTTAAATAAAATTATATCTAAATATAGAAACAAAAGTTAAGATCATTACTTTTATCCAGAAACGATCAAAGCAATTCTAATCAGATTCTGCTATAATGATACTTATTTAAACTAAAGGGACTGGTCAGGCAACCACAGATCAAACTCTAGCATATTAATAAGTTACAGCTCCCTGGAAGTTACCATCCTTTGGATGTGATTGCCTATCACATGCATGCTTTTTACTGCAATGCAAAATGAAGTTAGTTCACTTCAACATGAACATAAAATCAATTAAGCTATCACAGAACATGAGATAAACTTTACTTTCCAGTAAAATAAACTATATAAAGTAACCTGGTCAGTAACTGAGACTTAGCAGGGGTGACAGTAATATAATATTGAGGCACAATAATCCCTTAATATGTTCAAAGTCAGTAACAAGCACAGATCTATGCCATAAGGGTTTTCTACCTACCAGTAGACTGCAGAGCATTGGGGATCTGTAAACTACTTCTGTGAAGTGTGTGAAATCTAGCCCTATAAAACAGGCCTATTTTTGGTTGACTCCCATTCACTGTAGAACAATCTTTACTTCCACTGAAAAATATTTATAGGTACACAAAAAGACAAAAACAATTGAACTGATTGACATCATCTGCAGGAGTGCTGACTGACAGTCATCTCCATGTGTATCAGTAGGAAAAATGTAATGTATTGTCATTCCTGAAATCACACTTAGAAGACTAGATCCTGAAACAAATAACATGACTTGGCCTAAATCTGTGAGTCAAAAGCAAACCAAAAGTATTTTAACTGCTTTTACTGATTCTAGTGGCTAAAGAAGCCATTCTGACTTCATGTATGGCAGAATAGTTCATCCCAATTATACTGACTCCCTTTGAGATGGATCTTTTTTTCAATCTATAACCAGCATTCTGATTTAGTTGCAATAACAATTTCAATGACAACATGAAATACTGTTCTTGTAATATTATTTCAATGGTTAAGAATTTACTGTCTTTTATTTTCCCTTTTAACTCAGTCAGGAAGAGAAACTAAAATCACTTTATAGAAGTGAGATGCTTTTCTAAATTTCTGATTTTGCAAAAATGCTGGACTAAAATAAGATAATGACAGTGGTCAAACCCATCAGCATAGCACTTCCTCTGTGTGAGCAGTAAACAAGTGTAATGATGTCATTAGGAGCTGGCTGACCCACTGATGAACTCTAGGCTGTAAAGGAGATGCAAGGTGCCAGATCACTACGCACACACTTAACTCCCCCCCCCCCCCCCCGGGTGTGCATACATACACACACGTCCTTACAGCATAAAAGGTGTCATAGAGCAATCTGCAACAGTTGCACATCATCATCTAGGGAAATGAAACCCTGAAAAACTCCTTTGATGGCTAAACATTTTGCTTTTAAAGAGGCAAACCTCTTGCTTCCATAAAGCACACATTCAAATATAAACACAACATAGACAATAGTCTCTAAGGGGCCTGGATTAAAATCAAATAACAAGCAACACAAAGAACACTCTACAACATTGCACAATCAGCGTATCTCAAAACCCAAAATCAATCAACTCAGCTCAGTGAGACAGGACTCCCATGTTTCCCAAGAGTCTTGGAAATGTTCTTACATCATTTCTGACAGCTCACTGTGGTCAGAGCCAGCCCTGTTCTATTACCACTTTGGGAAAGAAGTACTTGTACCAGCTGGATGTCTTTAATATTCTACTTGGAAGCATGACCTCTTCTCTTTAAGGCAGTAAGTTGAGTTTTGTCCTCACTGGTAAGGTTTTTTTTAGGAGGTAGGGCACAGGGAATTTGAGTTTGTAGTCAACATAAACCCAAGCTGCTGAAAGTGGATGTCAGGATTTCCCATTCCCTCTCCAAACTACCACAGCCCAGTCTCGCACAGCAAGTGTACTGATCAGAGAGACAAGGTGTCACTGTTTACTACTGGCGAGGAGATTAAAATGACAGATCTAAGACAAACACTAATTTAATCTTCATGTAGAAAATACCTGATTGTCCACTGTTATTGTTGATCCGTTCTTTTTAAGGGCACGGAAAGGTGAACTGCACAGTGTCTTTACAACATCTTCCACTCCCATTAACTTATTTTAAGTCTAGTATATTTGAGGTTTTTCTTACGGTGCAGTTAAAAGATTACCTAACAATTTCTGCTTTCAGTTAAAGTGGTGCAAGTTTGTCCACTCCTCAGACATGGAGAAAATCTTGAAAATGTAACTTGGGTGTATCCAGTGACTCAAAGGGCAAGAAGACCGAAAAAAAAAAATATAATTACTTAAAATACCATGCTTTCTTTGAGTGGTAACTCCTGATTTCTTAACATAGGCCTAGCTTTACACGAGACATTTGCTGCTCAGTGAAGCTTCTAAGAAAAATGAAATAAGATTTTGTTCTGTGTCTGAAGTTTTCACTTTCTGATACAAGTCAGCACTCACAGAAACTTAGCTAGCAGTTGAAGTCCAGGACTTACTGGGAAAGAGGACATATCTAAATGACAAATACTACCTATCGATACAGCTGCTGCAAGCTGATACCTGTGCTGACCAAGAGAAGGAACACTGACCGAATGAGAAGTCAAGCTTGAACTCCATTTGCACCTATTTTAAATGGCTGTTTCATTTAGATAAGGGATGAAGTATACTAGCCAGGTCATACCAGCTGCCACCCCACCTTTACATAGACTCTAACTTTTGGCTAAACATATGTCATACTACAGGATAATCACAGCCCAGAATGCTTCCTGGCATCGTTTTTATATCATCTCAAAATATATATAATTTTATGTTGCTTAAGTGTACTCAGAGGTACAACTGCCACTGACTGCATACTGAGAGCCAGATTTATCTCATAGTCACATACATAAAGTATAACTGCCTTCAGCAGAGCTGCATTTGTGCTTTCAAACAGTATTTTATTGCCATAAGTGGAGCACTGACACATTTGCTCAGGCAGTGTTAGACAACAGAAATCCCTATGTTAATCAAAACAAGTAAGCTCTGTAGCACTGTATTCAATAAATTGTAATTAAGAAGGTGGCAACATAAGGGTGGCTGTCCACAAAATCCTTTTGTAATTATGCATAGTTTATGGCTAAGCTAATAGGATGAACAATTTAGATTAGTTACAAACTCTGCCAAGGTACCCATCTATTCCCAAGTCTATTAATTAGAATCAATTTAATCCCCACTGGGATAAAGGTCAAACAACACGTATTTGACCCTTTTCTACTGGCGTCAGTGTTATCAGCCAATGGATCTGGCAGTGCCTGGGTCTGACTTGTTCGACTCTTCAGCATGTTGACATGACGCTTTGAAGAACAGAGTCTGGGCCCAGCTAAAAAGATCTCTCTAATAATTTCTGCTTTATATTCCTGATAAGCACACAGGTTTAAAAATTCCCATGTTTGTTCTTTCTCGGTGGTCAGCTCTAAGGTTGTTGTTCTCTGTCTTCAAGATTTTTCCTTTTCAGTCTCCCTTTCCTACACAATACCAATGGTATTAGATTTGCATCTTCAATTCAGTCCAGAAATCAAAGTGAAAAATGAACATTAAAAACTAACTGACATTTGTTAATGGATTTTAAAACAAACACTCAAAATCAATAATCATTAGCCGACATTCCAAACTGTCCAGAAGGAAAGATACAGAATTTCTACACACATGTCCAATTTTATGGGAAGGAAATAAAGAGAAATGTTGTCTTTTTTTCTTCTGCCCACAGTTCCTGTAGAATTAACTGGCTACTTCTGTGGAGTTCATCATCATCATCTATTTGTTCTAGTTCTTTTCTTGGAAAAATTATAATACCTTCATATCTCTCAGGTTACTATAAGGCTAAGTTCCTGGTCTTGGCTATGGTAGTATGATGTAAAATCAGCTTGTTCTTGATGTACTAACTTTGTGTATGTTCTCTTTGAATGTTGCTGATCTGTTTGAGGAATGTAATTCAGGGTCTGTTCAGAGTTTTCTAAGTTCCACCTTCATATTTTTACTATCCACTGCATAGTATCACCCTATCAAGACAGGTTTAAGTAAATCTTTGATTCCTTCTAAACTTTTTAGTCGGAATGCTTAGAAATGTATGCAGGGCTTATGGTCACTCTTAAGGCAAATTGCTGTGCCAGACTAATTAGACATTAGCTCAAGAGCATCTTTAATTCATTTTGTAATGCAGTAAAAACTACCTATACATGTCAGTGCTTCAGATGGAAATAGTTCTACAAATCTGAGACAACTTTTTCCTAGCCAGTGCCAGACTCATGACATAAATGCAACAGAAATACACAGCAGCACATTTACAAGTCACTGTAGGTGATGAAACCACGCAAATAAAATAGGGATGAAACACTTCAGATAAGTAAGGTGAAACATCATAGACCAAAACCATCTTGTCAGCCATGAAATTCAGAAAAGCAGCCTTTTTCTTTCTTTGGTACAAATAAGACTAAGATCACAGAATCACAGAATGGTTGAGGCTGGACAGGACCTCTCTGGAGGTCATCTGGTCCAACCCCCCTGCTCAAGATCATATACCTAGACTACTGCTTTGACCAGGTCAACTCTCATTTTGAATTTCACTGCCTCATTTTCAAGCTTTCCAGATCTAAGCTTCTGTATTCACTTTCAAGGCCGCTATCCCCATGTTCACATTTCATTTAGCATCAGATCTCCTATTGCAGCCCTTACCTCCCAGCATTAATTTTTAAAAAAACCTCTGTGTTTTCTACCACAGTCTGCACCTCTGTAAACATTCCCCAAAACTCTTTAGTGTTGCTCTTCAGATGCCACCTTAAAACCTCCATTGCTGTGATGCCTTTCCAAAAACTCAAAAATGGCTAAATGAGTGGTGCTGAAATCCCTTGCTCTACAGTCCCCATCAATACAGACTTCTGTGTTTGTATTCAGCTGTTGCCTTTTGGTTTATATCTACGTTGTAAACCCTGAGGGTTTTTTCTGTTTTTTTCTGTTGTCCTTATACAGCATTAGTATCTTTATGCTAAATAATTTATGGTGCATGAGCGGGTTTCTGAGGCACTACAGCAATATTAATATATAACCTCATCTTTAAAACTTACCTCAAGATTTCTTACAGCATTAACACAGTCCTTATATTTTGTGGGAAGCCTCATTTAACTGTCTTAATGCTAGTCCTTAAGCATTTTAAAGCTGGATTTTGGTGTGCCAACAGAGCACAGTCTCACTGGGACAATATTTTCACATGACATCACTGTATCCTGATGTGAGATGTCTGCAAGTTCCACTTCTTGTTAACATTATTTATTCTCCTTACAACATACTCAGTAACAAAAGACAGGTATGTTCTAAATTATAAGCTAAAACAGCTCCAGCCGGAATGCTGCTTCACAGACATCAACAGATCTGATATCTGAAAAATTCTGGCTGGGCTTGCCAACCAGAGACACTTACTCAGCATGTTGTTCAAACTGCTGGCCTTGGCATTAGCACACATAACAGGCTTAATGCCATCTAAGCCTGGGACTTGAAACAAGGGTTTTTCTGCCCATCCTTAAATTCAATCAACAAGGAAGTGAGTTGCCAACAGGAAGCCATTAAATAAAGTTGCTGTCAGTATATAATCTTTATAGAACGAAAGCCTTTCTAGAGACCATAAAGCAACTCAATCAAATCTATGCTCTCATAGTTTACCAAAAGTTCAAAATTAATGTATTATTTTGCATGACATGGAAAAACATTCACTCCCCAATTCTTTTCACAGACTTCTGGTTACTGGTAAGTTATGACATGCTCTAATAGTTCCCTGTAAGATTAACTGCTTAAATTTAAATAAGATTAAAGTAAGCATCACTAAATATATGCCTGAAATTGTTCAGTTCCTATGCTGGCTTTTTTTCAACCACACACACAACAGGAGAGATTAACTACCTAGAACCTGACATTTGCACTGTGGGTAAATATTCTCATTATACTGCAATATCTACAACATAGAAAATGCAAAATTTCCTTTTAAATTTAATTATCTTTGTCACTTTGAGACATGTCAGATTGCCTTTTCAAAATGGCTAGTTACTTATTTGCATTTCTAAATTACTACACAGATATCCATTAGACCCATGGACTATATGTCATTCTGGTATCTCCACAGGGCATAAAAAGCATTCAGGATGTGGACAGATGCTTTCTCGACAACATTGTCTTAGTACTGGAATCTAAAAATATATATGTAAATTTTACACTGATCCTTTTAAAAATCACTATACACCAGGCCAACTCAACATCTGTTTGTGCAGTACATTTGCATACTGCATTTGCATTGGGTAAAGTACATCAGAACTGTGTCCATTTGTTTTATAAACATAATTTGAAAGGCTTTATGATTTCATTATGTTAGATCATGGTGCCTGTTAAAAACAAGTACATGGTGATTAATCATATTCTATGGAAAACCAGTTCCTCTCAGCTCTGAAATTATGTAACTTTAAGTCAGCTCTTTGCCTTATATCAGAACTAATCTCCTCTGGGGTGACCAGATCAGGTCTATTCATGTTCAGAATGAATTGCAAGATACATGTCAAAAATCAGTTATTACTTGCAGAATACAAGTGTCTTCCTGATGGCTGGCCCAGCTGCAGTGGATTTAAAACCTGACAGACAGCAAGCAGAAGGACTTACTGAGTTTACTTCAGGTATGCTATTTCATCCCTTCCCCACTCCTCCAGCACATTATCAGAAATTATATGCCTTTGTACATGACAAAAGAAATGTTTTCAGGTTTGGAACACTACAGCCCATCTGGATGGAACTCTGTGGCAGATGAAAATTCCTGTGCATTAAGAATTTGATGTCAGGTTCTTCTTTAGGGAAGAGCTAACTCTCAAATACAGTTTAACGAGAGTATTCTACAGGTTCTGAAAGTGAAATCAGAGATGAATGTTTGAGAATGACGAATATTTTAAAAGACATTTTAGATTAAGAACTCTTATTGAAATTCATGTGAGATATTAATAGCTTTTGCCCTACAACTTAAAAAAGGTCACAGCTCTGAATGACTTTTAGCATAAGTCTCAGTATTTTTCCCTCACTTCAGGAGATGAGTATTAATTTCATTTCCAGCTCTAGTCACAATGCAGTTATTCTTTTATCACATAGCATTGGTATATGTTATAAAGACGTTTTTAAAAGGTATATCCTAATTCATACAAACCAGGACAGTAAAATGTCAACATGATTCATAAAGACCAAAGTGAAATATTCATGGAACTACAGATGCAGTTTGTGTGGATTATGTGGGAGGAGCATGCCATTGTAAAAACTCATTTCAAAACTTGCCAAATTTTCCATTACTGGGAATACAAGGCTAAATTCTAAGACCTGATACCATTTTTTACATAACCTCTCTGCAATACTCGCATCCTAAACACAATTTATAGCCTAAAGTCTCATGCAGCTAAAACTCTCCAATTACACAAGCCTCTCAAGCAGTCAGTGGAACACTGAAGGAAACTGGCTCCAGATTTCAGCAGCAGAGCGGGCTTGCACAGCTCTCAACCCTTCCTCAGTGCTCCTTCCTCCACTGACTTCTTATTACCATCACAACTGTAACTGAACTGAAAGAGGATAGCATGCTCAGATGATAAGGTATCCCTAAATGAAGACATTGAGCTCTGAGTTTGAAAACGTTGTCAAAGTAGTGATGGAAAGAACAGTTGAGATTTCAGGGTTTTTTTCTTTGTAGCCTGAACAAAACCAGGAGTGATATAAGCAAAATGCAAACCAAAACAACAACAAAGAAAATCTCTGCTCAGTCTTCAAAGCAAAATTTTTCAAGTAGTGCCTTCAGGATCTTTGTTCACTATCCCATAACAATCACTGTATTATTGTGTTTGTGGCATTCTACAGCTGCCCATCACATTGCCATCCTGTTAGAAGTACCTTGCAGACTTGTAGACATAATTGTCTAGACTCCACTGCTGACAGAGCGAGGTCATGGCTATCAAGCGGTACATTCCATGCAAGAGCAAAGTTTCCGTTTCTTGTTTTTGTTGGTGATACCAGCTCCTTGCCATCTAGTAAGGGCTCTTGTCTGTTCTGATATTCCAGACTGCTTACCTCATCCACTGCACAAGTATGCAAACCCTTTGAGTCGCAGTCTCCTGCAATACAGGAAGTGAATGTCCAGAGGACAAAACAGTGAAAGGAGAGATCTTTCAGTGTATTTACGAGGTCATTTCTTGCACAGTGATGAACGTGAAGAACTCTCAACAAGGTTAACAGGAATTGTTCAACTCTTCTCTGCAGTACTGTCACACTAGCACAAGGCCAGGGCTGCCCCTAACCCATCTGGTGTTTTGGGGACATCTCTCATGCCAAAACACCCCTGATTCCCTAGAAGTCCTCTTGTTCATTCATCAATAGCTACAGTTACCAAAAAGGCAAACATATCACAACTGGGGAGTGTGTGTGTGCAGCAAAATACGACAAAATATACATTGAAAGAAACTGAGATCACAGAAATTATCTCAAAGGAACAATAGAAAAGCACTGCTACCTAAGATTCCCTGTAGATATGCTACTGAAGATCCATACTGCTGAATTCTGAGCCCAGAGCCCTCAGTGTAAATAAAAAAACTAATGAAAATCAATGGCCTTTGACCAGCCTCCCAACAGAAAAGGCCTAAGAAACTCTTCCAAAGTCACTGTCAGATAACCTTGAATACTAAAATACATACTAGAGTTGGGAATCTGTTTCTACCCTATAATTACATCTTTTTCAGTTACTTTTTTTAGGTTTTGGTGACTTTTAATAATGCAGAATGACTAAGAACCAAGCATCTCTTTCCTGTTCAATCAGACCTCAGATTAAATAATCTGTGAACAAAGTAAACAAAAATTACAAGGAAAATTTTTAGACATCAAGGAAATGCCCTAAAAGAAAACCTAACAAAGAGCAAGACATACAAATCAAAACTTCATCACTGGAGATCATCAAAACGAGGGCTGGCAACTCTCTGGCAAAGGCACTATAATAGAAAATGCTGTAGGAAAAGCAAACGGCTTAGAGGAAACCAGAAGCATTTTCCAACTCTAACCACCGGTAAATGAACCCATTCAGCCCCTGCATCCTTTGACTACTCACATCTGTATTTCCACACAAGAAATATTGTTCAAAGGGGCCAGTCTTCCCAATATTAACTCGATTATACAGTATATTCTTTGCAAAACACCATTAAGCTTTGGAAGTGGATTTTTATTTCATAGGCATTAAATCATAAACTCATAAAAATCTCTCCTTCTCCCGTTTCATTAACACAGATATACTCTGCCATTTTGGCTAACCACAGAATATCAAAAGCTAAGAGCCTTAACAAAACTACCAATGTGTGAGATTGAGGCAGAGGTGATGCTCTACTGGTCAAACACTTTTAAGGTGTAGTCAAAATTCTCAAGAGTTAAAGCCAACAATAGTGAAAATTTTGAATTTTGCAAGCAACCAAGAAGGAACTAAAGCAAAAAAGTATGTTTCTCCAGCAATTCAGCTGCAGCAAAGTAACTCCTCAGCCAGCACTTCTGAATCTGGACACATCTCTGGGGAACAGCATGAAAGTTGAATTACAATACTTGAGTACTTCCGGGGAAAATTCAATGCTAGTCATCCCTCATAATAACACTAACATGTCCTGTATCATCTGTAAACCACTCTTTCTCTGCATACAGCAAATTTACATGCTTTTGGTTTTTTCCAGAAGTTCTACAGGAAGCATTTAAATACACAGTGCCTCCCATGACCAAGTAGTTTTTGAAAACTTCTACCCGAAAGTAAAAACACAGTATGGATCTTTTGACCTCTTAGTATACACCTGAACAGGGATGATCTAATGATTCAAGTCTTTCATTGCCTAAAAATCACTGGTAGTCTTAATTAAAAAAAATAGAAGATACACACTTCCATAACTAAAAATACAGCTGACACTTTGTCCCCTTATTGGCCGTTTCATCAGAGAAGCTAATGAACAACCATGAGAACAGAAACATCACCTTAGAAGGAAATGTCTCCTAGACATTTACCTGTCCAAGTCATATTTGACGCACAATGGCAGAGCAATGGACTTAAAAGAATGGGGGGTAGAGGATGGGAATCAGGATGGATTTACATGATCATGCCCAAGAGACTTCCATTCTGTTGGATTGAGAATTTCAGTCTCCATGCTCATCTATCAAGCAAAAGATGCTGTATTTCTATTTGCACAAACCCTTTTTTATTTCTTGCCATCTTCATAGCTTTAAATGCAAGATCAAATTTTACAGTAAAAAAGTTGCAGATGTGACAATTTGTAATCTTAGTGAGATACAACACTTGTCATCTTACGTGAAAACTGCTCAAATACATTTCATTTGTGATAAACAAAACCAAAACTGAAAATATAGAGTGTAAGATTATAAATCCAACCCAGTCTAATTATCAGAGGAAATTTCTTACACTAAGTCTCAACTAACCTGTCATTCAGAAGATTCTAATCTCAAAAGTATGGTTATATATCGCCGCCTACCTCCAAAACTCTGCCACTATGTCTGTGTGCGCAAGCGCTGTGATGACTTTTTCAAGATATACTGCACACCCACTATTAGACTCTGAATCTGTATGTTATTGTTTCTGTTCACCTCTATGTAACACAGTGCTTGGCCTCAGAATTTCACGCCTTTAGTGGAAGTGCTTTTCTAAACTTGGAATATTGTGACCACGCCATCTAATAATCAGAATCTGTTAGAAATTATTAATTATGATCAATAATTAAAGCTTTGCATATAATTGTAAAAGAGTTAACTGTGTAAGAAGACAACAGAAAAGTAGAATAGTTAGTTTTCACAAGCCTTATTGAAAGACGACTTGCTAGCCACTTCAAGTCTTTTTTGTTTCTTTTTGATTGTCTACGGCAAAACATAAAATTGAAGAGTAGCGCCAAACAGAGATCTGGCATTCTACATGGAGACTGCATTACATTCACAAAGTTAGGGTTGAGCACAGAAGGCAGGAAAGAAATGAAATCTCAGAGCATAGGAAATGGAAACTACCACATCTAGGTAAAACTGTCATTAAGAATGTTAAGGAAGAAAAGAATAAGCCTACTTTAGTGTTGCAGGGAACGTGCCACTCCCGAAGGTAGAAAGGCAGTGCCACTACCAGAGAGGATCAAAACTTGCTGAGTGCCATATTTGACTTACTGGATAGCAATGATATAACTGAAAGGAGAATCTAATTCAAATTCAGTAAAAGCAAAAACTGAAACACCTTGATGACAGACATGAAAAAAACCCATAAGGCAACCCCCCCCCATAGTTCAAAATAATAACTAGCAACCACACAGCATTTCACAACACCATATGCAACAAGTACAAAGGTACCCAACAATTATTCTCATTTATTCTTTCTTTCTAAGATACATAGAGATTTTATAGATAAGACATACAGATGAACTACAGTTTGTATCTGTTTACAGTAATTTCACCCTCAGCTCTATATCCTCAATAGCTCACTCGCCTTTTGGCCCATGTCACCTGGTTCATTAGGGCTGACTGCCATTGTTCAGCTGCTAGCTTAACTGCAGCTGAGCAGCTCTTGAATTAGTTGTAGAAGTGGTGGTACTTTAATACCAGAGTTTAGCATACAACCAGCCGGACTAAATAAATAATGAAGCACGGTATTCCAACAGATAATATAAATACACTTTCAGCAAATTGCTTGGGTCCAAAGGTCAGTCAACTTGTTTGCTCTGTCTCCAAGAATTTGTAAATCTCAACATGATGTTTAAACACAAGCATATACAAACATCAAAGTTCAATGCTGACATATTTTACACCTCGAAGTTGTATGCCAAAATAGCTCTATACCACACATAGAAAACTGTAATGCATGTGTCAGGAAGTGACAAAACACTATCCCAAACTAAATGCAAATTTTTCTTTAAATATCCTCTCACTCTGTATTTTTCTTCTTCTTTATTCTCTATTTACTCTCATTCAACCGCTCTCACACAGAGAAGTATTTATGCAGCTGTCTAATTTCATGATTCCTCCCTCTCATTACCCATAAGGTGGGAGTTCAAACTTTAAATCTCAAGCCTCATTTCAGGGTATGTGTGTTTGTATTGCAGACTGATTCACACATATCGAGATATCTGTACTTATGAAAACACAGCATTTCAAGGTAAACCACCAGTTCCTGAGCTAGAGAATGGACACACCAGCTACACTGGCATTTCTAGGCTGTTGTGCAGACAGACCAGCCTCTCAGCCACTCTTTCCTAAAGGAAACATGTGAACAATCTCACAGCTCCTATTCGTGTGGTGCTTTCTTCCTTGCTGGGTTCTCATTCATCCTACCGTTGAACAGCTCTGGGCTGGCCAAAAGCAAAATACAAGGGACTTCAGAAGGCACAAGAAATTAATTTCGTGAATGGAAAACCATCGGGGTGAAAGTGAACTCTTCTCTCCACTTTCCCGAGAGAATGCATTATCAGGAGCGAGAGCCAGAACCCTCCTGCACACACCATTTGCCCCTTTCCGAGTCAAGCCCCTCTCCTCAGGGGTGACAGGCATGGCAGCGGCACTCTGGCTGTCCCTAAGGAGAGCTACAGATGTGCTCAGCCTGGAAGGCTGGAGCCGGCAGTCAGCTGCCCCCCTCTCTTGTTTGTACGCAGTCCCAGCAACCAGAACTGCCAGGAAGCAGCCTAGTAAACAGAAAAGCAAGTGAGCACTAGCTTCAGGCATGAGAACCACATCGCTCTCCTCTCCCTGCCACAGGAAACCTGGGCTGGAGCAAAAACCTCTCCTTTGTCAGCAGAAGAGGATTCACAAGGGGCCCCTTTTCTCACTGTCACGTTTTCTCAGATAAGATGGGGAGAGACAGGATGCAGGGAAGGAGGAGTGGGCAACTTCTGAAATGTAAGTCAACGTAATGGCCCAGCACACCAGGGTTTTGCAAAATTAGTGCCCCTTCTCCGCTCTCACCTTTTCAAAGCGATCCCATCAATCCCACCTAGAGGCGAGGGAAAAGGCTTTTAAGTCTCCGAGTCGGAGGACTCCCCAGTAGAGCAGCAGGTGGGAGCTTCCTCCCCCCCTCCCCTTCGTGCCGATGCTCACCTTTCTGGCTCCTCGTTTAGCAAACTCCCTGGCCAGATGGCGGCCGATGCCTCTGCCCCCTCCGGTGATGAGCACATTCTCCCCGGACAGGTCTCGGAGCTTGGGCGGCAGCACCATGCACACGGCAGCTTTCACCACCAAATAAACCATCTGCACGGGGAAAAGCAGCAAAGCGCCCAGCCACTTCCAAATCATCCTCTTGTTCCAGGCAAGTCAGGAAGGCAAAATTCTCTTCCAACCCTTCACAGAACCAAGTTAACAGAGAAAGAAAACCAATACCCTTCATGCACCCCCAGATGGGTGACAAGTCTTCAACCCCCTTCCAGAACTTGGGGGCAAAGAGATTCTTGGACTGGAAAAATCCTTCTCTCCCCCTAAAAAAATTGGGGTAGGAGTGAAGTAGTGCAGAAGACCAAGTCACTCCCCTGTTTCTTGATCGGTGTCCTCTGGGATTGTCACATGCAGGTAAAACGGTTTCCTTGCTTTTTAACTGGAAAACAGTTTTTTTAAATTAAAAGAGAGAGAGAAAAAAGTAGGATTAAAAGTAACCATACATCCCTCTGCTTCAAAAACCGACATAAAAATCCAGTATCCAAATGGAAGGTTTTTATACTTGGAGAAATAAAATAAAGCAGCCTATGTCTCCAAATTTCAGCCTGCAGTGCCTTCCAGGCAGCTTATTTCTATTCTTAGACTCAGGAAATTGCTCAAATAAGACAGAATTGCCAGGACCTTCTTTTTAAGAAAGGCTCTATTCAGGGCAAGGTTGTTGTTTCTGTTTTAATATCTATAAATATCTATAGACGTTCTGTCCTGAGCCGGTTGCAAAGGTTGAGCTGATAACCGCCTCTTTCTGCCCCCTCTCCTGTTTTTTTCACTTGGAGTATCTGTGATCACAGAGCAGGAATTATGCCGTACACTATTTCAGCTCTGGCTCTTACTCATTTCTCCCTATTGCTCTCTCTGCCTATCACAGCCGCGGCGCTGGGGAGTTTTTATACCCCATTAAGCCTGATTGACAGTTAAAGTGTTGGGGAGATTTCACTACTGTTTCTGTGAGTGGCTGGCTTGGCTCTCCCCTCCCCCAGAGCTATCTCGGAGCCACCGCACATAAACTCACACATGCAGGCAGGCTGAGGCGTACGCTCGCTTCTGAGCTGCAGCGCGCAAGTCGGGGCTTGCTGCGTGCCACGTTGGGCTTGCAGCTGTAACTGAAGTACACTGTAACCGAGCCAGGCAACCCCTGCCTCCTCCCTAACGTACACACACCAGAAAAGAAGGTGCTGTGGTCTGACTTGAGCCCAGGAAAAAGCAGTTCCAGGAACAGCCGGGGTTAAGGCTGAGTTCAAGGGAGCTGTCTCTGCCTTATGGAGCTCTGGCAGAGAACTGCTTGCCCAGGATAAGCTGGCGTGGACGGGAAAAATTCTTTCAGCCCTAGATTGCCAGGCTGAATCCAGCCTAGGCTGATAATTGTGAAAATCTATTACCATTGGACCGATGGTTTTATGGACAACATGACAACGCATGGATTTTCCAAGCTGGAAGATGCTTGCATTGCTGAAAACTGTTGATTTAGTAGCGGGGCAATAAAAAAGACAGGCTCTGAATGAAGGAGGGAGACTCACTTTCTCACAACAAAGGGTGGTTTTTTTCCTCTCCTTTTCCAAGATTTTTTCGTCCAGTTATGAAGGCATAGTTGCAACACAAGAAGGTCTCCATAGCACTTTAAACTATGTTGTAACAGGAGAAAGGGCAAATTGTACTGTAACTAGGTCCCCCGACTTGGTTGTTTGCACTGCTAAGCATTAGGCAGGTAAGTTATGTTCTCAGTTGCACTGATTAAGCATTTCTGAGGAGGATCTAACTGCACATTTGAACTGAGAGCTGTTCATACACAGTTAGTTGTGGCAGCAATCACAAATAACCTAATATACAAAGCTTTGAGGATGTCAAAAGATGCTCCGGGATGTCAAACCTCACATTGCTATCTTCACGGCTGAGCTGGAAAGAACTTCGTTTTTATGACTATCTATCACTAAGAATGTGCCAAAATGAATCCAATCCCGCACGTTAATTCAGGAGGTCTGGATCCATATCCACTATCCTGGGAAGCCATCTAGTGGTAAAAACTAGAATTACTGAAAAATGACAAATTCGAAAGACATTCTCAAACTTCTTTACATCTATAGTTACTAAAGCACCACTGCAATGCAATTGTATGAGTCTAAGCCTCTATACGTAGGTAGCCAAGTTATATTACCCAACCAATAGAAGTGAGTTAGGACGCTGAATCCCTTTGAAAATAAATTCAGTTTTATGCTTTGGAATCAAACAGGTATTTTTTGTGAACAAGCATTGGTCAAAGTGGCCATATGGTAGCAGAGTGTTCAGGGGTTACTTGTTTGCAAAAAGAAGAACAACCAAGTTTCTGGCACCACCCACATTTAAAACCTGTATCACACAGGTTTTTTAACACAAAATATGAACAATATCTAAATCCTTCAGTTTCAGCTCTGTTAGAAGTTCCACATAAGTTTTCAGAAAAAAAGAAAATAAAATTTAGAGAGAAACTTGCAGAGTTCTTACCTTTAAATGCCAGATTACCTCATATGAATAAGCCATATGAGTATCACTGCATCATCATTAAGCATCAGGAGAGAGGTTTTTGGAGAGAAGAAGATGAAGCATTCTAACCAGAAACCTTAAGTCTGTACGTATTGTCAGAATCGGGTGGTATTCCCTAACTTAGCTGCATCTGAAAGAACCAGAGCTCAGAGAATTTCCATTGCCGCTTGGCAGCATTTAGCACCTGTGTGTGTTTTTACAGAAATGGAGCTAGGGGAGGCACCTGGCATTACAATTTTCCTCTCAGTCCAAAAACTCTGAAGGGGAGAGAGAAATTACACAGAGAGCCTAGTGTCTGGTTTAAACAAGAATGACTCAGTGTCTGGACTGGTAACAAATATAACAACTTTCTGGTATGGAAATAAGGAGCAGTGTTAAAAATGAAAGGATATGAAGTTCATCAAAATAAATTTGATTTTTTCATTCCTGAGTTCAGTCTCTTTATGCATAAATCACCACAGACACATTTAAAATAGAAAAGCCAGCAATATTACACAGTTAACCTATTCAGATTTAAAACAAAATTAATTATTAATTTAAAACATTTGTAGGTCCTTTGACACCAGTGGGAATGGAATAATCTTGTGAATATTGATTTCATGTATCTGTTTCCAGCTTGAATAATATTCCAAAATGTATTGGAAGTGGGTTTTTTTCATTCATTATGATTTCAGTTTATTGATCTATGTGCAAAGTTGCTACCAAATTTGGAGTGGGAGTTAAAAGACAGTTCTAAATATTTAAAATTTTCCTAACCTGCTCTTCAAATTTCATGAAAGTATGAACTATTTTACTTCTTTACTACTTTACTTTAGATTTACCTTGAAGCAGTGAAAAGCAGTAGTTACTACATAGTACAAATGTACAAAAGCAAGAAGCAAAGGCAGGCTTACAGTAAAACTGAAGTACTGCATTTTGCCTGTAATAAATATGGTGAAAAATATATGCAAGTTATTTTAAAATATTTCACCTAATTCAAACAAAAAGCCAAATAGCTTTGAATTCTACACATACCACATAGAACACTGAGAACAGCTGAGGTTTGTCCCTTTTAATTGCAGTTCCACTCTGAAAAGTGGCAAAAAAGTAGTATTCTGGGATTTCATCTGATTGTTGTATAGTAACCATTGCACTCTTTTTTGGCAAGAGGTCTTTTCCCAAACTGTCACCTTTACAAAACCAACATGTGCTTTTGTTCAAAAAGTTCATCTCTGTTAGTGAAACCCCCTAAACTATACCTTCACGTAGGTTTGATTATCCAAACTGCTTTTAGTAAATATCTGTAGGTGCAAAGAGACACTTAGCACATACCTTTGTTGATGGTAACAAGGATCTGTCACATCACAGCAGTTGCTCCTAATTGGAAGTTAAAAGTTGTCCCCAAGTGAATCCCTTCCATGTTTCTACTCAGAAGTCCTTAATCAGTGCACTGGAGCATTCAATAAGCAGGCCTGTTAATTTTGTAAAATTGCATCAGTTGCTAATGCTATCACTTAGCTGCAGAATTAAATTTGCATTTTGGACAGTTGCATAATAATGAACTATTGTTTCCTATACAGACTCTCACAACAATGCATAAATTGCAAAAAAAACCCCAACAACTTGGTTTAAGCCATTTTCATGGCACTTTCAACTATGTTTTACTCCAGTTTGCAACAAGAGCAAGAAGGTAGTCATGTAATACATCTCAGTGGTAACTCATTCAGTTTTGGCTCCTGCATCTCTGTTTAAATTTCTGGGTTTGTACTTCTTCACAGAACTGTAAAGGAAGATGGCTTTAATACGGTTTTACGAATCTATTCTGAATTAATAGGTTTCAATTTAGATCATCCCTGAATGAATGACCCATTCCTGGGACCATAGCTCAAAAGATGCGTTTATACTTTCTGAATATTTAACCACAGTAATACCGAACTGTAATAGCTCAGGTTAAAACTAAACCTGTTGTTCGTGTTTAGGCTAGCTAATGTAAAGGTAGGTTAGGAAGGCCTATAGTAACTGAAACCCAGCTTTTGGATTGTAGTTAGTGTGGATTTACTCATACTCTCAATGAGAGTCACAGAAACCTATTTTTTTTTACTTGCCCTGTCTCGAAGGAAAAAACAGCAGTGAAAAAGCAACATTTACCTCCAAAACAAGTTTATATACTACACACATCACTTGCATAACAAAGGTCTATTTTTGCAGAACAATGTTACATGGACGTATGAAGAGGCTGAGGTAGAGTGCCTGAATGCTTAGATCTTCATGTTGCACCTAGGTATATTGGCAGAACTCTAAATTTGTTCACAGAGCCTTTGCAGCCAAGTTCCTAGCAAACTTAGAAGTCTGTTTGTGCAAATGAAGTTGCTAAACTGCAAGAACTTTTGAAAGGAAAAGGAGCTAGAAATTAAAAGCATGCTCAAGGCATGTCTGAAAACCATTTGGGCTAACAATTCTGTGTTTTCAACTTAAAAAAATCCACCCAAATATATACAGTACATTGGTAAGCAGATGTGAAAGAACTGGGAACACAGAACAGCACTGTTACACAATGGAAAGACTGTGTTACTAGGGTGTCAAGTAATACCAGTTTTTTACATCAGTGCAGGGTTCTTGACCACAGGCAATCTATCACGATCACAGATTAAAACTAAACCTCCTTTAAAAAAGGAAAACCTTTTGCCAAGTTGATCTGGTTTTTGTTACATGAAGTACTGCTGTCAGATTTGGATAAATCAAGAGCTAAATTTTTGTGCTTCTTGATTTCATTCTTCCCTTGAGTTCACATTTTCCATTTGAAATGTGTCCCAGTAGTTCTATGATTTCACACTGTCCTTCTATATGCTATTAAGTATTAAGAGTCTGATACTGTTGCCTTGTAAGTGGAGTTTTGCCATGGACTAGCTCAAAGGGACCAGGTTTCTGTTTAACTTCCAGCCTTGACAGAAAACAGTCTGTGTCCAGCCTTGTGCAAAAAGCTACATTTGGACATCTTACTGCTTTCCCAGGGTCTCACAACAAATCAGTATCACGAATAAAGATATAACAAACATCTTTCTAAGTAATTCTAAATTCTAGATGACAACCCTTTCTAGATTCAATATGTGCAAAAATAATTGTCTTTATAAGCAGAAGTACAGTGTTTTCAAAGTGCATGAAGGTGCTACCTGGAATTCAGATTAAGGGATAGCAACATCAAGAATGTGGTATTTCTTTCAGTTGCTTAGTCATTTTAGTACGTTAGATTTTGTCATTTGTACTAACTGCCCTTCTTTTTTCTCATGTATCTTTAATTAGAAGCCAAATCTGTCTCAATCTGTTAGCCTGCTTCTTCATATTGGAAGAGAGAACAGTGAAAAATACCACATGTGAACAGGAATGGAGACTACATTTTGTTAAACTGATTGACTCATCTTATGTTCTCTTTAGTACATTTACCTCACTTTTACGCCAGTCAATATTTACCACTCCTTCTGGCTAATTCCTCAGTCCTGACAAAACTTCTACACAAGGAACTATGGAGACAGAAGAATTAAGTCCGTAAGGCCCTCAAAATTAGAGAAGCTTATTGTTTCAAGAGTCTAAACTGAAATCCTACTAAACCAATGTGATGTAGATTTTGACAACAACAGAACAGTAGGCTAATGCCTGTAGTAAGTTTGCACTGGAAGCTTGTAAACCAGCTTAGGAAAAGATCTCTAGATAAAATGTTCCCTGAATCCTTTCTAACAATGTCTTTTTAAAAGAATTCATTACATGCAGCTATAATTTCTTTTCAGAGCTAGTGGTTCACTAGTATATACAGAGGTGAAATAATTCAAGTCCTCTGACTGTCATAAGCTTCTTCAAACTTGACAATTCTAGAAAGGAAACCAAAAATAGAAGGAATGTTAGGAAGAGAATGCTGTTGTCAAAGGCAAACTTTTTTGGTTGGAAGGCTAGGATGGATCAGCATTAGGTGTATGAATTGATGTGGGGGAAAAAGATCACATTATAAATTGATGATGGGAAAATAAGATCTCTGGAGAGATGCAGCTGAGCTAAGAGACCACACAGAGGGATGCTGGGTTCTTCATTCAAACAGAACCCACAGCATTTTTGATGACGGTCTGAGCAAAGATAAGGTTTGGATTTTTAGTAATTTATCTGGATATTTTTAGAACTTTACCCACTGCTAGCAGAAAGTCAGTTTGCTCATTCTTGCTGAATCACTACCATTACCCCTACGAATTGGTATCACTAATCTTTTTAAGGGAAGAGCAGCTCTGGAGGAGGACATTGGAGCAAATGATACATGAGGTAAACAACACAGGGCTTCCAAAGGCCAACTGATCCTTTAACTCATTTATGGGGACTGCTGCTTTTTAAAAAGTTATTTTATCTTTCCTGATATGCATAAGGACACAGGGCAGTGAGGATCAGCTGATCCTTTGGAGGAAGAAAGATCCGTTATAACAGTAGCATGCACAAACCCAGATGTCTCCTAGAAGCTGACCTGTAAAATAATTAACAGAGATGCTTTTTCAGAACACTCATCCCTACCCTCCAATTAAACTTTGTCCAACAGTGTTCGATCAAAAAAAAATCCCCTAACCAACCAACCAACCCCAAAGTCCAAGAACCCCTCTTCATAGGACTCCTACCTCCCCTCCAATCTCTCATTAGATGCTTGGTTGCTGGTCTGAAAGTCTATTAATTTTAGGATGGATTAGTAAAACTCATTAAACCCCAACCTAGATATTCCTTCTCAGAATATAAAAGTAGCCTTAATTTTTGCTTTAATTTATGTAGTTTAAAAAAAAAAAAATTTCAAGTTAGTGTACCCCCACAGGTCTGGATGGAGTAAGAAGTTGGGAGGGGCTCAGTTAAGTGTCCTGCACCTCACAGTCATGGAAGAGATCAATTATTCCCCAGCTTAGTCAAATGATTTGAGTCAGTATTGGAAAGATGCCTACTATGATCACAAGTTCCAGGCCTGCTGAGTTAAGCCAGGAGTTCCATGTTATAACTTACATGGATTTCATGGTTTTCTTACCCTTAACACCTATTTATCTATTTATATTTTAAACCACATAATTCAATCGGTTGTACTTGCTGACTTCCACTGAAGTTAACAATTAGACCTATTCTCTTAAGAATCCTGTCTGGTCACTCTTATCATCTGGTACTTTATCTCTTATGACTTAAGTTGTTTAATCTCATTCCACACAGCTAAATATTTGTTTACCCTGTTAAGTAATTCACATTAAAGTTTCTTGCTCTTTCCTGTATATGTAATGCATATTTTGTATAAATGGGATTTTTCTAAACAGATATATTTCATCTGCTTCTTTTAAGGGTATAAGAAAAGCTAGAAAGGACTCACCTCTTTTTTAGTCAAGATCCCACTTTCTGAGGGAACACCACTACAGGTTTGTTAGCCAAATGCAGAATCTTATGGATCATAAAAAGGAGTATTTCTCTTCTATGACCATGATTACAAACTTTTATAAGGGTTTTAAAATGGAATATCTGGGAGATTAGTGGGGATAAAGAAATATTTCAGAGTGTTCAGGGGATAAGCATAGGTTATACTATTAGGTCAAGCTGAGCTGATGTTTGTTCGCTTTTTACTTTTACCCAAACAAGTGTTGTCCAGTCACATGGTGGACAGAAATACATGGAGTTGCACCTGGTCACTCATTCCTTCACTATCATCACCTCTATTGGTACAAGCATTTGGCCAGCCATATGGTCTAATCACAGCCTAAATTACGACAAGGGATAACGTAGAGTTGTCTTGGCAAAAAAAAGCAAACTATGAAGTTGTAAAGACAAGAAAATCCTTTCTTTAGAATGAATCAGAATAGAGGGTTAGGGCCGAAGTTCTCCAAGTCAAGGACGAAGTTTCCCTCTGATATCACTGGACCCTTGGTGAACCCAGAGACCCTTCCTGCACACTCAGGTAGGGAGCTTCCAAATAACTGATAGCTCCGTATGAATCTCTAAAAGCAAAATTCCTTTAGATGTACTTCAGAATGTCTGTTCTAACTGTTCTGGCCAGCTGTCTGCCTCAGCAATATAGCAGGGTGTCGTGGTTTAACCCCAGCCAGCAACTAAGCACCACGCAGCCGCTCGCTCACTCCCCCCCACCCAGTGGGATGGGGGACAGAATCAGGAAAAAAGTAAAACTCATGGGTTGAGATAAAGACAGTTTAATAGGATAGAAAGGAAGCAAATAATAATAATAGTAAAATGACAATAATAATAACAATAATAATAATAATAATAATAATAATAATAAAAGAATTGGAATATACAAAACAAGTGATGCACAATGCAATTGCTCACCACTTGCCAACTGATGCCCAGTTAGTTCCCGAGCAGTGATAACCCTACCCCAGCCAACTCCCCCCAGTTTATATACTGGGCATGATGTCACATGGTATGGAATATTCCTTTGGCCACTTTGGGTCAGCTGCCCTGGCTGTGTCCCCTCCCAACTTCTTGTGCCCCTCCAGACTTCTTGCTGGCTGGGCATGAGAAGCTGAAAAATCCTTGACTTAGTCTTAAACACTACTTAGCAACAACTGAAAATGTCGGTGTGTTATCAACATTATTCTCATACTAAATCCAAAACAGAACACTATACCACCTACCAGGAAGAAAATTAACTCTATCCCAGCTGAAACCAGGACACAGGGAAAACAAAGATCAGCACTAAGCAAAAAGCCTTAGAATCATACTTCAGACCTATTCCAAGAGCAGAACCAATTCCTGAACATGGAGACTGGAGTTCAGCATTACCAGTTGTTCATGAGTTCTTAAGTAGGGGTAATATCTTTCATTACACTAACTAGTACACTTGCAAAAAACCACACATAGCTTTTCAGGCCTATAAAGGAGGATACAATTAAACCAGATAAAAAATAAAGTTAATTTGCAATTTTGGAATATACAAAATAATGACATTTCCTGGATGTGAGTCTTCTATGTATTAACTTTGACCACACTAAATAAAGTTGTAATAGCTGGTGTTTGTATCCTTCTAGCATTTGGCAGCCTTATCTGTAGGAGGAGGGTGGAGGAATTTGGTATGCAAATTACTTCTCTGTGGAGTCAGTCTGGAGGACATAAATATTGACAGAATCATATCAAACAGTTCTCTCATAAATTATTCCCACCAAAGAAAAATTGAATCCTTTTATGCTCTGGCTTTAATAGCAGGAATTCTAGTTGCTTTTTTATTACAGGTTTTAACTGCAACTTGTAATTCCTTCAAGGCAGAGATTCCCCTGATGTTGACCAGCCATCAAAGCTCTGCTTATATCATTGCATATATACTCTGATGGACATTCTGGTGACTTTATCATGCTCTGTGATATTGTGATTTTCAGGAAAGGAAAAACTTGAGTAGAACTATGAAGACATGCATCTAAATATTGCAACTATGTGTAATGGGAACCACACAGTAACACAGATTTAAAGATAAATGCCGAAGTTTGATTTGGTATTCTATTACTGTACATAAAAGCAGCCAGTATGAGGTGAGTTCTTTTAAATACTGAGATATGCATTCTTATGCCACAACTGTAATTTGATTGCCTTCTATAATGAAATGATTGGTCCTGTGGATGACAGGAGGGCTGTGGATATCATTTACATGAATAATAATAACCAAACCTTGTGTATCTCAAGGCACTGATATATTTAAGGTAATTTCCTAAATTTTGACCTATCTGCAGTAATTTTCTTACCCGTGATACTGTTCTTATTTCTGCAGTGACTGAATTACTGTGTCTTAGTTAAATATCATAGAATCATGTAGGTTGGAAGGCACCTCCAGAATTCATCTAATCTAACCTCCCGGCCAAAGCAGGTTCAGCTAGATCTGTTATCACTTATTATTTAAGCCAGACTCACTGTGCTGTGTGATTTGCCACCAGAGAAAGAAACAGCTTTTGCCCAAAAAGCTTTCAAAGGAGGCAACAGGAGTACATAAGAGCAGCCTAAGCCCTGACGCGTCTGGCACATAACACGTCAAAAGAAAGCCTGCAGGAAAATCACAGAGTGGTTTCATTAACGTTTGTACAGAGCTCATCTCAAGAAAAGGTATTCTCTAACCCCCTAGTTATACATAATGAATGTAGTAAATAAGGCCCACATCCTGAAAGGTGATTTGGGACACTATAATCTATTAAAGAATTATGTGGGTTGCTTGAACTTACATAGCAGCATTCACCAAATCCAGTAATTGTCCCTGGTTCTCCAATGGCCTAGGCCCCATGTACCTTTCTGCATTACCTGGCATGACAGAAGAGTCTGCTGTCCTTATGTATTTCACACTGCTTTTCATGTTAAGCTATATATAAACTTAATATAATAATATGACTGTATGTTATTAATTTCTCTATGTTTGTATACTTGGTTGGATGAAAAGATTCTTTCAGATGATTCTTTTTACCTGCTTTTACAGCTTCTAAGTGGCTATTGTGCAATAGTACATATTCTATCCTCATTGATAATATGTTCCAGAAATTTCAGCTTCCTTTTTCTGGATAGGTTTAAAGATGCATTTCACCATTTGCTATGCATTGAGTCCATTCAATACCTAATTTTCTTTCAAAAACCTTTAGACATCTGCTGGTACTTTTGGTGAATTTCTAGGTTTATGCTTATACTCACAGAAGTGGCCCTCGCAGTGAGGACTTCACGGGTTTCTTATAAAATGCATGATGCTTTGTGCATTGCACATGTGCAATGAACATATCCTCCTTGTTCTGATGAATGCTGCTCTTCTTGTGCCAGTGTGTGTCTGTTTGTACTGTATGTTGCAGTAAAGACCTCTTTTTTCTGCAATACAGGACAGTCTTTTTCTCCTTTCTTCCACCTTACTTGTGATATGTCTTAGAAAAGCTGCATCAACAGTTAAATGTGTACCTTCTACAGCATAGGTGTCATACATATGATGCTCCTGCTGCATCTATCCGCATATTCTGTCATAAAAAAATGACAGTCCCAAATGGAAGAGATGAGAGAAAGCCTCCTAGCTCACATCCTAGCTTTTGGTTTAATCTATTCATACAGATCTGCAGTTAGACTAACTGTGCATATTGCACTGTGATATAAAGATTTGATGATAATTATTTCGGCTCGCAAAGCATAATACTTCAAAGTGACTGACAGAAAGACTGTCTAATGTAGTCTTAAAGTCCATGAAGCTCAAATTGAATGGTTTTTGCTAGTTGGTATGTGATTTCGTAACTATTTTTAAAGTAAAAATCTGGTCCCCATATGATCTTCTACATAAAAAGCCAGTTTGTGCCAGAATTTAGGTGTTCCAGCAAATAGTTTTTCAACAACCCTATTTCACAAGAAAAGTTATGCTGACATGCTGATCTGGGTCCTCTTTTTCTAACACATATATGCATTTTAGAACCTGGCTTACATAATATGTTTCATCTACTAACACTGATCACATCTGTCTAGAAATAGTCATACCTTTTATTTTTTGAGTGTATCATTATTGGTTCTGAAGTATTTTGTAACTATTGAGCAAGAAGTTTTTCAACAGAATACATACCAAATTCTCCATTCTCCTTCATGACAGTGTTTTCCCTGAATTTGAAGATGCCTCTGTGATGTCAGGAGCTCCTAAGATAAGGAAATGACAGAGGATATTTAGATAGAATGCTCTGATACCAAGTTTACCTATACATTACTATCTGTCATCTGAAAGCTCTGTAAAAACTCAGGAATGTTAGAAAGTACAGATGAGATTAAATAATCAGGGTATGGCAATTCTGCCAACTTCAACCATTCCAAAATCATAACTCTGACAAAAAGACTGGCTTAAGAGTCATGAGAGTTTTTGAAAACTGCTGTTTGGGGAAGGTTATATTGACCCTGTGGTTTCTGCCATGACTGCCTTGGCTCTTATATTCATCTTCCCCTTTGCCATGATACCTAAAAATGTGTGTTTTCAAATGTAAGGCAAGTACTATATCTATCCATTTGTCTCTAGAAACTGGGACTTAAAACACCCCAAGCACTGCTGGCAGTTACACCCCAAGCACTGCTGGCAGTTGTGGCACAGAGTGTTATGAAAAAACTCCAGATCATCTCTGGGTTCCCATCTTTGTTTCTAAATGTTTTTCTCTCTCCTCCATAAGCCATTATGGTGGTTTCTTTTATTACTCCTCACCCAACTTGTTCATTGCAATCTTACTAGGTTACTAGTAAGAAAGAATCTGTGTTGTTTGAGAAAGGCCTTGGTGAGGAACTGGGTGTTGCAACACACTTGAACTACGTGAGATTTGGTTTCATATATACATGAGAGCTGGGATCATGCGCCTAAGAAAGTTCTGGCTCTTTGTCTTCCTCTGGCATTCTTTCACAACAAAATTACTATTTAAGGCCAATATTTGAATTGTCTCTGAGATAGCCAGAGCAGATCTAAATTAAAGGCCAGATACACAAGGCTAGAAAGAACAATTTACAAAAGCATAGCTAGCCATTAGTTTATAAGTTATTGATACAGCAGTGTACACAGAGACTTCTGTTGCTCAGAAGCGAACAATACAGTTTGCAGATTGCTTGTGATGATTATCATCATTCCAGAAGAATGAATTATAATAGTCCATAAGGGCAATTAAGTCACCATTTAATGGGAAGGGAAATGTTGTCCCTAGCAGGAAATGCATCTGTTACAACGTGTTCAAAATAAAGGAGGATTCCAGTGTGATTTTCAGGCTGTCTTAATTATCAGCAGTTGACTGGCCTTGGATAAGAAAATGTTTTGACACATTTAACAAACCTCCCCTGTCTTCAGAATATTGGTTTTTCCTGATTAGATGTAAGAAACTGACTGCAGAGCCATTTCATGAATACCTGTGAGGTCTTGATAAAGGCAACAGTTTCACTGAGGGAGAAGGAGATAAGATTCAGAACCATTTTCATCAGTTCTTCGTGTAGGCCAGCAGCCCTTCATTATTGATTATAGGCACTAATGATTTTCTTAAAGCTTGTTCTCACTGACCCTGTGGCACGGAGATGACCCAAGACAGTAAGTTACTGGATATTGCACACAAACTGGCATGAGTCTTTTTCTTCCAATATACTAAATGCTATCATGATAGGGACATTTTCATCTCACCTAACCTTAAATACTTTAACTGAGGCATCTGAAGTACACAGCCTCCCTTTATAATCAATGGAGATGAACAGACATCTCCAGAGCATGATTTAACACACCTGAAATTGGAACCGTCCTCAAGAAATGCCTCTTTCTCTTCACTGATTAGAAAAGGAGCCTCAGGCCCCATGACTCCTAACTTCCACACCTAAGCAAATGCCTGATGTTACTTGTGGTAAATGCAGATCACAGAAATTAGAAGGTATTTATATAATACATTTCATGGAACAAGTATTACAAGATTCTTCCAGAAATAAGGGTACCTTAAATCATGAAGATGTACAGTTTCACTTTCATAACTGAAATCACAAAGCCACTAAAGTTATTTGTGGTAATCCTATGAAGTAGCAAATAACCAATATAATTATCCTAAATATAGTATACAAAAAGGTAACTTGTGGCCTTTATAGAGTGGGAAGACTTGAATTCCCTACACTAATTTTTCATTTTTCCTGTTATATCTATCTAGGCAAAGAACTTAGAAAGTTTGGGTATCTTTGAGGAGCACATACTTATAAGGCTGATTGGTGATGGACTGCCGGCATGCAGGGATTCAAAGCTCTTCATAAAGGATCTGCATTTTGATGAGGTGCCAGTGAGGATTTACCTCCCAAGACTACCATCTGCAAGCAAACAGAGAGGAGTCATCTTCTTCCATGAAGGATGTGGGATGTTTGGAAGCATCAGTAAGGAACTGAAGGAGAAAATATGATTATTTAGGATTGTTAACTATATATTTTTAAAAACTCTCCTGAACCTAAGAAGTGACTGAAGCTTAGTTTGAGATTGAGAGATAGAAAGCACTTAATGTTTATTTTACTTTTTAAACTCTCTAATCAGCCCTTGTTTAGTATCTAAATAATTTTTTATAGCATATAGCACTCTTTACGGCATATATATTCCTTACAGTAAGTAGTGCTGCTAAAGAGATAAATTCTTTTTTTTCCTGAAAACCTGACAGAAGTTATTAACACCTGCATTCTTTCCTTTGATGTCTAACTGCAGCATGTTTATTGGGACTCCCACAAACAGTGTTCATGGCAATTCAAGTGGCCTATAGGAGCCATTTTAAAACCTGAGTCCATGATGCATGTACTTTAGCTATGTTGTCTTTTTTTTCCAGCTTAATTTATTAGAAAAAGCAGATAATTGCAAACATGTAATTAAAAAAGTTCTAAAAGATACTGTTTCTACAGGCAGTAGACATGCACACATATTAAATGGTGTTAGCATTCTGTAATTGAAAGAACACATCATTGAGCAAATACCGGTAAACCAAATCTTCTAAATACAGCAAATTCAGAATTAAGGTTCAAGGAAAACTCAATGTATCCTTAAATACATTAAAAGAGGCATATTTCTGCAATCTTACCATGGAACAATTATATAATTAGACAATTTACTTAACACAATTTGGATGCCTTCGATTTCTGCCTGAATTAGCCACATAGAAATATAATGATTTGACAGGGTGCATACCAGATGCACCCTTCATTCTTCAGAAGATAGTCAAATCTCTGCTTCAAATACAAAATTCATCTAGACTTAGCTATGGTACTACAATTAGCATTTCCACAGCAAAATGGTATGACATGCCTCAGTCAGTCTCAGACTCACAGTTACTTAAAATAATGTAATAAGCTTTTACAAAGATCTCAAGCTATTTTATCCCTTACAATCACTCTAAGCAATTGTGTATAATAATCATAGAATGGTTTGGGTTGGAAGGGATCTTAAAGATCATCTAGTCCAACCCACTTTCCACTAGACCAGGTTGCTCAAAGCCCTATCCAACCTGACTTTGAACACTTCCAGTGATGAGGCATCCTGTTCTGGGCAACCTGTTCTATTGTCTCACCACCCTCATCATAAAAAATGTCTTCCTTATATCCAATCTAATACTAACCTCTCTCAGTTTAAAACCATTACCCCTTGTCTAATAGTAATAATCATAATAATACTACTTTATTTTCATTACAGATCAACAATCTCCCTAAATGTAGGAACTTTACAGTGCGTCTTGGTGATCAAAAGTCTAGATCATTTTTACCCTAAAGAAAATTTGGGTAGCTCACTAAATAGGCAAGAGGCCCACACTCAATCATGGCAATATCTCATAAAAACGTAAGGGATGATATTGCTTCAAGTATTCTAATACATTAATTACATTAACAGCATTTGTTCTTCAGGAAGTCATGAAAGAATATGCTGGTACATAGCCAAAAAATCTGATTCAGTGGTTGCATCTGTTGGGTAAGTGAGCTCCACCCAATGTCACTCCCAGAATTAGATCGTTCTGCTGCTTTCCTCCCTAATTCCCCCACCCCCCTGAACAATGCCCATTCTGCACTTACATTACTTTGAATATAAGAAAAGAAACTGAGCTCTAGTGCTGTCTACCCTTGTGCTGTTGATATGTGCGAGCAACCATGTGCCATGAAATGACAATGAGAAATACCTGATACAGATTTATAAAGTTACAAAAGTAATATGTATGCCAGGTATTTTCAGAGGAACAAAGAGGTTTGTTTGTTTTACATCATTATCACCACAAAAATCATTGCCTTTGTTCAATAATAAGGAATTATAAGCTGTTTTCCCAATTTCAGGTTTTAATATTTAGGGGGTTTGGGGGATGATTTTAAAGAGTAAATAGTAAGTCTAAAATTTAGTTGGTTTTTTTTTTAAACTGCATGGACCACTGCTTGCTTTTAAAGGTGTTTTGCTTAAGGAAGATAGCTGATGGTATGCAGAAACTTTAGTTTCCAACAGATTACTCCATGAAAAAAAATCATTACTAAATAATTTTATTAAGTTGGGAGGAATTGGTTTTGAGAATGAATTGCATATTCCGTATCTTGTCTGGGTAAGTCACGATGCGTTTAAAGTGACTCTGAAATAAGATATTGATATCCTTTTACTCCCTGGTTATTAGGCTGTTTACTTTATGAATCCATTGAATTAATTTCACAGAATAGTGAAAGAACAGAAAAGCAGAAGCAGTGTGCCTCAGCAAACAGTGAAGGGTTAAGAGAGAATGCCTGCAATGTTACCTTTGTAGTATTTATCTTTTCCTTATTAAACTTAATCTTCTCCAGAAAGCCCTAAGACCACGAATACAAAGAATAAAGAACCATGGCTGTTAAAAATGTAGTCTCAAAGTAGTCTTATATGTCATTGGAATCAAATTACAACACTTTAATTTGACTGGGTATCTGTCTGTTATGCCTGCCTTGCTTTTTATCATATGAAAGTTGTTAGTTAAGAAATAAACAAAGAAATTGTTACTTTAACATCACTCCCCTGTAATTCTCTTGTTCCAATTAGTAAAATAAATTAAAGAGATGTCTGCAGGAAGCTATTTTGTCACCACAGTACATTTACTGTATGGTGTTTTATAATACAATATATTATTAAATTATTCTTTTTATATTAAAATGTAACAGTAATATACAATACTGTACTAATATATAATAATGCAATGATCAGTGTCCCCAGTGTTAAAAAGCTCAGGAGCCAGAACTTGGTTGGATCTTGTGGGTAAGCAGGATTGACTCATAGCTATACACACATGCAAGGTCAATCCAAATGAGAGAATTGCAGACTTTCCTGCTGGCATGAACTTTGATCCCAGGCAGGGGCACTCAGATCAGGAACTAAGTAAATGTGTGGCTTTGTATAAGGTGGGTAATTCGACTGCACTACTCAAGGCCTCATGCTCTTAAATGATGCTAGAATAAACCTCAATGATCAGTGGTCTCTGTATTTTGACAGAAATAGGAGGGGAAGCTGTTCTGGTTTGCTTCAGCATGCAAAACTTTAAATAAGTAATACTGGTTTTGGTGAGTTTTTGCAAATGCATGGGATCCATTTAAGATGACACATTCAAGCAATTTACAAATCTATGTATTTGTAATAATAGCTGTCTTTTGTACATTTCAGGTTATCATTTATTCCTGAGCGTAAGTATCCAGCCCAAACTTTGGACTGTCTCACTGCTACTGTACGCTTTCTGAAGACTGCAGAAAACTACGGGGTGGATCCTGATAGCATTACTGTTTGTGGGGATAGTGCAGGGGGCACTTTTACTGCTAGTGTTTGCCAAGAACTGGTAAATATAAGAGTTACCCCAAAGATACATGCCCAGGTACGGATCTATCCACTTTTCCAAGCATTGAACTTTAATCTGCCATCTCACCAGAAAAATGCTTTCATTGCCTTCTTGTCCCAGGAATGTACAGTCCGTTTTATTCTGAAATACTTGAATAAGGATTGCTCTATGAATGAAGCTATTTTGGCAGGTTCTCATGTTCCCAAGAGTATGAATTTGAAATACAGGAAATGGATAAACCCAGATCTTATCACAAAGATATTTAAACTGGGCTATAAACCACCATTACCCACTTCATTTTTCCCTCAAGTCCATGAAGAAAAGAACTGTTTGAGACAAGACTTTCCCCACTGTTAGCAGAAGATGCTGGGTTTTGCTGCCTACCTGATACCTGTATAATTACCTGTGAGCAAGATGTGCTCAGAGATCATGGATTGTTGTACAAGAAACTCTTAAAGTGTGACTTGGCACCACATGGAAGAGGCTTCCACTGTGCACTGGGATTTTTTGGTTATGGTATTTTCTCTTTTCCATCACCAAGTAAAATGGTGAACCACGCTGTAGACTTTATAAAAGGCTATTAAAATGTTTTCTTGAATACAATGAACTAGTATGTAGACACAGTGTATTTCAATTAACTATTTACTAAGTATTTGTACATTAGAATCTAGGCAAGAAATAATAAGATTTGCATAGTCTGCTGAATTCTGATTTTCAATTGCTCCTATTTGGGAACATGATGTATTTTTCATCTTTTTTTTTTTTTTAAACCCATTAATTGGTATGCTTGTTTTGCTGTTCTGTTCTTACGTTGTAAGAATTTTTGTTCTCTTCTTCCATCAAAGAATAAAAACTCACCACAGCAAAAAACATTTCAAAGCATGCAATATATGAGTAATCAGCAATATGCATATGCATATCAATGTAATACACATAAAATCAGCATGGCAGCACACATAAAAAGCTCCCCCCAGCACCTGTGGAGATTGAGGATAGTGTCAGTACTTCTGAGATGAGTAGTAATCATCATCAGGCTATGTGTATAGGCAACCAGTAGCTTTGGACTTGGTTGTCCAAATCTGAAGGAGGGAACTGGGTGTACTTACAAATCTGATTTTAAAGGGAAATGGCTGACACAGAAGGGAGGGACAGAAATGTGAGCTGTATGAGATGGCTCCCTGTAAGTATCCGAGACTGGCAACACAGATGCAGTGAGGGACAACTGCACAAACATAACTGAATGTCCTCTAAACTATATTCTGTAAAGTTCCTTTCTGACAAGCATTTGGTTGTATTCAGGGAAGACAGAGACATAGTGGTTTTTGACTTTTTGTAATCAGATAAATAATCAACTTGTTTACTCAGAATTTGGGGATAAAGTATGTAAACAGCATGGAAGCTGCCAAAATAATTTCTATGAATATCCAAAACATGAAGATAAAAAAATCTCAGCTCAATTGTCACATTGCTTATTAGGACAGATCCACCTTTGCTAAACGCAGATGCCAAGGTAATTGCCATTGCATGTCAAAATAGCTGGCCATGCAATGCCTAGGAATTGTAAAGTATTTAATCATTGTTATGCAACCACTTTGCACTTGTAATATCTATGCGCACACAAGTGTGGAAAGAGGGTAGCGTACGTATCTTCATTCTCCACCAGCCAAACTGTGAGTAGGAAGAAAATGGTGGCTTAAATTCTTTGCGTTGTCACCAAATTAATTAAATATGGTGACAAGTTAGCAGTTACAAATCTCTGGAGCAACAAGATGTTACTTGTGAATTCTTGTTCTTCAGCCCCTCTCAGCAAAATGAAATTACATCTCTTCATGCTCTGTTGACACAACAGATATTTTATTTTTCCTATTGCAGGTATTAGCAATTTACTCTTCAAGCAAAGAAATTCTTCCAGGAGTAAATAACATGATAAAGTTCCAAATGTTCCGCTGTTTGAGAATTACAGGATTTGCCTTGGTTATGCGACATGATGTGAAATTGGGGATTCATTTTAGATTCTGATCTCAAGATGAAGGTTGGCTTATGAGCTTACATGTTGGTAGTTGAAGCTAGGCCAGTAGAGTCAGTATCTGCTGTAAAAGCTATGCAAAAAGCTGGATAATATTTGAGCAGTTAATCCATGCCTGTTCTGCTACGGCTGTACTGTTATCTGTACATGAGCAAGCTAGCTTAAAGTTAGTTTGGGTATGACTTCATGAACTTCAGTCAAACCTGTAAGCATCATTATTCTTATCTTTATTTAAGATCATTTTTATTCATGTATCACTCTTCTTTGCATCTTCTGTACCAGGCTTGTTCTTTTGATGATTCTTTGCAGGTACAGAGATGGTTGGAAGTGCCAGAACTAAGGATGTCCATACAATTCCACCTTGTATGCTTTAAGTTATGAGATGATCACATACTATTTTACACACTTCTCATTCAGTGCAGCATATATTTTACTCCTTGCCAGTTCAGCAATCCAATACTTGTTTTCTTTCCATTATTCAGCCTCTGGACTTATGCCTCATTTATGGGCCAAGGTCCAAACTCTACATTGATCTACTCCTGAGATTCTTCCATAGTTCTTTATCTGTAGGTCTTAATTTACTACAAATATTAATAAATTTATCTTTATAATGTCAGCAGAATTATTAGCTCTCTTGAACACATGCATTTTAATTTGTATTGAGGGCTATAACCATGGTAGTGCAGATGGATAAGTAGAGAACAGCAAGTGCTGAAACAATGAACTCCTTTTTTAGTAGCGACTCCCATATTTCCTAAAATTTAGAAAGTTGCAAGATCTAATTGTCTCCATGGAACTTCCTGTCCTCTAATTTATTTTAATTAATTACAGTTCTGCTGTGTGTCTTGCACTGCTAAGATAGAATGTTTGTTCATTTGAAGACATTTTATAGTTTCCAAAGCGTGGAATTAGTTTTCAAGTACTTAAAACACAATCAATGACAAACTTGCAGTGCACCACAGAATTACGCACACCAATGTCTTTCCACAAGGAATTATGCATACAGAGAAATACAAACAGATACAAGTGTGCATACACAAGTTACCACACAAAATAAGCCATTAACAGATCTTGTCAGTGCTCTCCGTGCAAGCTTACAGCTAATGGCAGTACGTTGGTGAGGACTTGAGTAGGCTAGTTCAGTTTTCAAGTTCAGACTTCAAGCACCAGATGGCTGTCACGCTCTGCAGAACTCACAAGGAGCTTCTCCGGTCAAGCAGCACCTTCTCTCCAGAATGTTTCCTAGTATCCGAGTACAGGCATCCATTCACACTTGGTGTGTCTGAATATAAGCAGGTGAGTACCTAGTTGCCACTGTATCAGCACCATGATTCAGAGACAGGCAGAGAGTTCTTGGGACCACCTGTAGACTTCGTGAGGGAATATTTCATACCTGTTGCAACTGGCTCAGCCTCTGTCTTCCCTAGCACGCGCAGCTACGCAACAGAGAAAAAGTTTAAGGATGCCAGCCCAGTATTGACACGATTTCAGGCACTGACATTTAGCTCTTCACTGGAAATGACTAAGAAAGAGAGTTCCTGGGGTAGGAGAAAATGTGATTTTGGCCTCAGAGGCCAATTCCTCTGGTCTATCTCACAGGAGCAAGAGATAAGTTTAAAAAATCAGAAGCTAGAGAAAGCATACATTTGAAAGACTATTTAGGGAATGGTTCTCCATCCTGGGACTCAAGCAAGCTTGTAAATTGCTGAGTCTACGCTTATAAAGCATTAAGTATTACTCTGTGTACCTGCAATGCCAAAGTAAAAAACCCAATTTATTACTTCAGGAACCAACTAGTTTGTTTCTTCTACAGCTGATACCAGATTCCAGCAGATCCAGTCTTTGTGTGGAGCCTCTGGGGTTGGTGGGGGTGCTGTGACATCTGGACCTAGTTAACATGTCCAAAAGAGTCCAAGACCTACCAGCTGTTGGTAAACTGGCTACCATAAGGACTGGCACCAAAAAGATTCAGAAAACAAATGAACAATTTGTGGTGGTAAGAACCTTAGTACAAAGGATCTGTCAGAAGTGTCGGAAGACTTCTTAGATTCCCAGAGGGGCCAAATCTGATAAGCATGCTTAGACCACACCAAACTCATTGGGACAGCACAATTTAGCACAAAGCTGATTACTTTCACTATTAAACACTAAAGAAGGGAGCTGCAACCATGTTTTGTGTAACAGTATTTCCTAATGATCTTGATCCTATGCACCTTGGTCCTGATGGGTCTGAATTTACCACTTCCATTTGCCGAGAGAGTGCCCCAATTACCAGGCAATGTGCATTTCACCAACATCCCTTATGGAGCTGGGTGACTGTATCAAGTGCCACAAGGAAGAATATATAAAAAGGAACCTGATTTTATACTTGGCATGTAAACAACCTTCCGGCAAGGGAGTGAGAGGGAGCGGGGACACTAGGAAATGAAAGTCCGCAAAGAGTTGTTGAGTAAAATGAGAAACAGTTTGGGCAGAGGAAGCAGAAGACAGAATCAGCTGCTTCTCTGAGAGTGTATCACCAGGCTCTAAAATGAAGTCCCTTCCAGTTTATTCTAAAGAATTAACAAACAGTTTCTAAAGTCAAGAATCAAGTCTGAGGTCGTCTTTCTTATGCAGGTCATGGATTGTGCATTCTAAAGCTCTGGGGTTCTATGCATTTATGTTTCATTTTAATATACATCTCAAGGTCAGCTTATCCTTTGCACTCTTTTTTTTTTTTTTTTTTTTTAAGGAAAAATTTTACATGCTCATTTTAGCCATACTGCTATTTTACAGAGTGAGAATCTGTTGCCTTCACGGTTTGAGCAGACTGGTAAAAAGACACTGTTCCCAAAGGTGACATCATACGCGCTGAAAAAGCTTTGCTTTACAGATTTTTTGTTTCAGGTTAAATCTTATCGCTAATGATCTATGTACTGAAAAATAGGTTAGTTCCAGAGGAAGGCACAGATCCTAAAGCTCACCACAGAGTACACAGAAAAGAGCAGGCTGCTGATGTCTAGTCATTGCTACTAGCACTGAAACCATGAAGTCCAAGTCTAGTTTTCATCAGCTGGAATAGTATTTCTACCTGGAATGACACCTGTAAGTAATATATTCATGAGAAGACAGAGACTGCAGTACTGTGAGGCTCAACTAAGACACCCTTAAAAAAACAAACACCAAACAAACATGACAGGTGGTACAGGCTTTCACCTGCTGGAGAAAAGCTATCAAGGAGGATGAAGCAAGATGCAAAGCATTGCCACTTCAGGCTGCAGCTGCTTCTGGTTCCATTAGACTCAAAGATGCAACGGCATAGCAGTGTCCAAAATCAGTCATCAAAGGCGATGAAATGTGTTTGTGACACTGAAACCTTGATTTCACTAAAAGTCTGAAGAAGTAAGGTGTGGAGGTACAATAAATCAAGAAACTGAGCAGCTCTGAAGATGATTACTCAAAAATCCTGTTCTGCGGGAACTCACAGGAACTCAGAAATAATAGAGACTTGACTGTATTCAAGAAATAAGGAAAGACATAGTAAGTTTTTGTCTTCTCATAACACTGACGCTACAAATGATATATCAAGCACTGGTTCTATGGTGATGGGCACAGACTCAAAACATGTTAGCTGCAAATAGGAAAAACTGCTTACGCAAGCCTCTCCCACGACTAATTGTTACTGTCTATTTAATTGTATGGTTTGATTGCCACATGCTTTCATCTTCCGATTGGCATTTTTAAAAGCTGGATGATGGGATATGAAGAGAATTGCTAATCCTGCGCCTTTACCTTCAGAAATCCATCAAAAGTCAGAGGGGGAAGGAAGCCACAGCTGGTTCTTCCATTTGACTCCTAACAGTACAGTGAGATGGAACTCCTCCTGGTGATTTTTCTTGCTGTTTTGACTGTTTTTGTGGCAATGGCATTCTATTATTAACACCCCAAGGCAGAAATCCCTCATGGATTTAGTCAGCGCCAAAAGCTTTACAGTTTTCATCACATCCTGAACTTCCTGTTTGGTCTGGTAAGTAAAACTTGATTAAAGCTGGAGTTTGTTAGAGGGGTAATGCATTGGTGAGGTTTTTTTAGAATCAATGTTTAAATATATTGCAAATATGCAACTGGATTAATTTGGTGATGTGAGCACCACTGCAGATCCCTTCAGCTCAGCTGGGTATAATAGACTCTACTGCTTGCCATACAGCACCAAAGGTAACAATACGGAAAAATAAAATTCTGCAGACTGTGTAATTCCCAGTTTTTTCTGATGGCCTATCTTTTAGCTTTTTAATCCTGTTGCCTCAATGCAGTGCTGGAAGGCTTAAGAAGCTTACTGCACTGTGTATGTGGAACTTCTGCTCTGTATAACACAGTGCTTATTTAGAGAATGAGCAACTAAATGAAGTCCGTGATCTCAGTTCTCTTCTACAACTGTATGACTCTACTTCTGAGCCATCTGAAAGACAGCTGCCACATTCATGATCTTTTGCCTTTCAATATGACTTTCTTTTTTGAGATAGTACACATAATATTAAAGCTGTCTTTCTGTGTCACTGTTTTTGGCACATTTTTGATCCTCCCTTGTTTTTCATCCTTGTTTCTCTTCAAAACTAAAATGAGACTTCCACTTGTCCGTTTCATCAGTTATCTTTTCCTGAATTAATTGTTGCCTCTGTCACTTTAAAAACACTTTTCCTGTGACACCTAAATCAAGATTCTTTTCTTTTAGTGTTTTATATTGTGGAAAAAACCTTCAGTTTCTTTGGCTTATGCATTACATTTCACTTCGATTCCATGTTCTAATGTTATAATTTCATCCTCCTCTTCCCTGCTACATTGCTTATTAAGTTTTGTTTGAAGTCAGCCAGTAAGCTCCTAAGAATGTGACTCATGTCCCTTGAGAAGTGCCCCACCCAGGCCTGAACACTGCTACGATAGTAAAGCAATGCAATAATATAGGATACTAATAGAAGTCAAATTAAATTTTCTTACATCTACTGTACAATGTGCGGACTTCCACATTTTCAAAACACTGTATGAATACTCTTTATCCATCAGACAAAGTTTTATCTTTGTGTAATTCATACGTAAAAAGCTAAACTGCAGAATGTAGAAATTTACTGATTGATTTAGTTTTTAACTTCTGATCTTATAATTTTATATCCTTTCTGCTGGCCAGTGAGAGGCCAAGCAAAAGCACTGTACCACATCACCCCAAAGGAGTAGAAAGGTTAAGAATATTAATGTATAGTTATACAAAAGTTTAAGTGCAAGTGAAGTCCGAGTCACGTAGCAACTCTTGGTATTGCTGTTAGGCCAATTACTTATGGTGAAGTAGCCAAATCCTTTCAAGGGATGACAACCCATGATGTTAAAACTACAGGCAAAATTAAAGTTTACTAGCATATCCAGTCTTCAGCTGGGACAAATGATGCATGTGAAGCCACTGAAGACAAACCACTTTGAAGTAGTTGTGCCCAATCTAACAGATTTTATGAAGAAATGTCTGCATTCACCTATGAGGATATACTTAAATAAAACCAGCTACATCTTAATGTTAATAAAACTTCTTCGCTGAAAAATCTATTAACTCATCCTTTATTTTTTCATCTAATATTCAGTCTATAAGAAGAAAAATTGACGTTATCAGTAAAGCTAAACAATAGCCAGGGGACTTATGACTGATTCTGTCTGGGAAATTGAGGGGCTGACTAAATTATGCTACCTACTGTGTTAATAGTTCTGTAAGCTTCTTGCACCCAGTTTATTCTAGTAGTGATTTAGGTAGAAGGGCTGGCAAAAAGTGCAATTCAGATGAGTTCTGGGGTGTACACGGTAGGCCTTTGTACCTGTGTAAAGAGAACAAAGGACCCTAACACCACGGATAGCACAGCTCTGTCACGTCCCTCCCACAGACATTACTATATGCATGTTGCTGTAGACCCTAGTCTTTTGCTTGAACATGTATCTACACTCCCACTTCTAAGCTAACTCAGCTCTTACACAGCTTTTCTCCTGGTGCATAGAAATCTCCATGCCAGTGGTTGCCAGAGGAATCAGTTTTTCAGTATTTCACTGTGAATGCCAGACACTGTTGCACTTAGTGTGACTGCACAGGCTGATTTAGACAACACTTCAAATGAGGTCACAGTTCTCTAGTCCCATACTTTGTCTTATGCTACCTGTAAGTCTTTATTAATTTTCAAGCTGTCATGTCAGCTATAGCATTAGAAGATCCTTAATCAATACATAACCAAACTGTCCAATTATTGGTCTACAAATTATACTAAGCAGTCGCACATATTTACAAATGTCAAAATGTAGGTCATGTTTGACTGACTTTGGGTAATCACCTGCAAAAGAACAAGTTTTATGAAGATCCTGAAAGTAATAACGAAATCAGTGATCCATAGTCTAGCTAGACTCTAAGTGTACCTTTATGTACACACAGCCCAGTCTTGTGCTGTCATGCAAGTGATCACTTTTTTCCAGAAACTGTACACCAAAACCCAATACCTCACTGTGAGGGAGCACATATACTAAAAAAAAAAAAGACTTGAGTCAGAAAACAAAGCAAAAATGCAAATTCTGCTCGTTCCTGTAGAACTTCTATTCACAGGAGCTGTACAATTTAAAACAATACAATTAAAAACAACAACAGAAGATTAAAATTTCATTTGCATATTAACAGAAGTAACTGTGAAGATTATGCATGATGATACTAATTACAGATGTCTGCCATAAGTGTACGTTGTTGCAGGTAATCCATAGAAGATATTCACAGCTAACAGTGAAGTGACTAAAAGCAATATAAATAAATGCCAATCTCTATGAAAGTTGACCCGTGAAACTACTGCAGGTTTAATGAAAATGAGACGTCGGACTGCCAACACTGTAGTTGACGAGGACTCCTATTTATTTTTTTTTAGTATTTCCAAGACAAAGATGATCTCTGTATTATATACAAACAACACAGCTCATTACAGGTCTAACCTTTGCTGTTACAAAAGTATTAGTGTGAGGAAAGAAAATACCAGAGGGAATTGGGATTAAAAAAACCAAATTATTTTCCCATGGTCATCATACAGGAGTTCTTTAGAAGGAATCGGTATGAGACTAAAACTTGGCCACAAGATGATCCTTCTTGCATATGGGATCAGCTCCTCAAATGGCCTAAAATAGGATACCGACATCAAATTTAACAGGACCATGTTATTGAGCTACATGAGGTCCGGGAAATGTGAGGTGAAAGCCACAAGACTTATTGTGGGTTTTTAAGATACATGCAGCATATACCCTTATATATGCAATTCTTTTTGAAATACATACACATGAATCACAGCAACACAAGAAATTAAATTACTCATTAGACAAGCCTACTGCTGAAGAAGAAAAGTACAAAATTTAATCCAATATCGTGGAAATACAGCGATACTGCCTCATATTTTGCATCTTGAGCAGGAAGAGACTAGAGCAGACTACAACTGAAAACAGCTTAAAGCCACGGAGATGCAATAAAGTAGACTAGCTCAGAGTGACATAAGAATCTTCAGCCTGAGTGTTTAAGTAAGAATCACTAAGCTGTGAGAAGATCAAGCTAAGGTTCAAAGCTATTCTTGTTCAGGAGGCCAGCTGCGGTAGATGCTACGGAATTTTTTTCTGCAAGTTAAAAAGTAGTGTCAGCTGGGAAACTAAAGTATTAGCCACATTTCTTCATCCAAAGTTAAAGTTTAAAATGCTGTAACTAGTCTCTCCTTATTTTGTTCAGGCACATGGCTACTTAAACACCTGACAAGTTGAAGTATTTGACACCTTCTCTTATCTACTATTAATAGTTTGATTTTTTTCCTACTGATAAAAACTAAGCCAGGATTTCACCACTGAATAATGAAATAATTTGAAAACCACCATGCTCCCCTCTAACATTTCTAATATAATCTAGAAATTACCACCAAAGCTAACCCTATATTCTGCTAGATAGTACTATTTTTGCCAGAGATGTACAATGGTATTAATGAGCCAAGTTACTGTGCTTCTGTGAAAGCAACTCTCAGGCAGGCTTTCCCACAGGCTCAAAGGCCTTGCTTTTGGGGAAGCATGGACACAAGGCAGCTATGGAAGGTAAGTTCATCCATTCCTGTCAAATCTACTGCTCTTTGAATTTCAAATTTTGTAAGTATTACATTACAATGAAGATGTATCCAAATCATCATCATAACTGGCCACTTCATTGTAAGAACCATCAGGAGACAAAGTTTGAATTGACCATGGAATTTTAAATTTTTCATGATCAATCTCCAGGTAAGATGGAAATTTGTACTAATTTGTGGTTTCTTTCCCTTTATTAACAGACAAAACTTTTCGAAAAAGTAGGTTATCACCTCAGAGGTCTATTTCCTCAGGACTGTAATGGATGGAATACCACCGTTAAAAGATAAACGTTTTTATCAAGGACTTAAGGTTTGAAAGGTTAAAGTAAGAATTTACCAGCCAAAAATATCAACCACTGGCCAAAGAAGAGGAATCCTTTATTTTCACAGAGGAGTTGGACAGTTTGGAAGCATTTGTAAGTAATATAAATAATATGAGCTATAACTACAAATACTATGTACTTTCTGATCTGATACAGTATTTCTTAAATGACAGGAAGAGTTAGTAGGTTAAGCATTATAAATAACAAAATTAATTTCAGGATAGCAGAATAATTTTATTTACAGGCAGTAGGCATATTGTCTTTATACAGGTCGTGTATCTAGAACTTTTACTCTCTGATCATCTATTATAACTGTTTTCTTCCCTCTTCTCCTTCATGCTTATGAGAAAAGTTGAAAATCTCATCAGAATTTTATTTCTTATTTTAAAAAGAACCCAATTTGTGTTCACATGCATGTGCAAGCTTCTGTGTATGTGTATATACTGCTGTGTGTCTTTATAGTGGCAAAACAAGGAAAAAATACATTTGGGCATTTGAAATGGAAAGGCATAAGAGATTAGATGGTGGCTCATGCACTAGAAAAATTCTTGTGCTAGATTTAGCAGGGGTTTTTTGTGTTTGTTTATATTTTTAAATAACTTCTCATCTTCAATACCACTTTAGAAGGGGCAGCAGTGGTGCTTTCTATTAACTAACTTTTCAAAGGGGAGACTAAAACAATGCATTGGTGTAAGTTCCAGGTTTCTTACTGTCAAGAAGATTCCCACAGATGTAATGAAATTATGAGCAATGTCCAGATTAGGCCATGCCACAATAAGAGAATTACAGTGTAGCATTAATCACAGAATAGAGACAAGAATTTCAGAATATTTTCATTCAACTTTTTTTTAAAGCACGTTACAATTCCATTGAAATATTTTGTTTTACAAGGGGCTATGAAAGAACATGCCGCTATTTTGCTAGAAAAAGCAATTCAGTGGTTGTGTCTGTTGGGTAAGCGGAGTCAATCCGTCAATCCAGACACACAATATGATAGCCATTTGTGCCTCCTTCTAGGTTTGTAAGTCTTTAATGTGTAGTCAGCGCAAGCCAAGTTCCTTGTAAAGTGCATGCAGTACTTACATTTAATGATCACATGCGTTTCACCAGCACTCATTACTCTTAGGAAGAATTAGTCAACTAATCCCTACTTGCTTATTTCCAAATAAAAACCATTATAATAATTTTATAGTTTGTAGCCACCACTAAGAGATGAGAATGTTTTTGTTTCCTAAAGCCATATCCAAGACAACTTAGGTTGAAAGCCAACACTGTGTTTGAAGTCTAACTATTTCTGTTAAAAGCACAGCTGCCCAGACTACTAAATACTTATTTTACGAGTAGTTCTGAAAAACTAGGGGGGGGGGTAGCCACATTTAACTTGCAATCAACCCGAGATGAACATTCACAATATTTTTCTGATGAACTGTAATGCATTTTTAAAAAGAACCAGTTTCTAAAAGTTCAGGAAAAGAGTTGACGTCTCTGCAATTGATTAAAATTGCACTAATTACTATTTACATGCTAAAATATTTGAAGAACCATTAACTCTTATTGATTCTGTTTATAAAGAATTCAGCTTATAGAAAACCACTGAAAACCTTCATATTTTCATTATAAATTTTCTATGCTCGTATTCTCTAACAATTTGTTGGGAAATGTTCACTTCAATTTCTAACTAGAATTGCTGATAACTGATTCATACATACCTGCCTTGCCACCTAGCTCTACCATAACTCAGCATGTGCCTTCAGTCACCTAAAAGATAGCTAGAGGTATTTTGCAATGATAGAATAGTGTACTGACTCCCCCAAACATTAACAATAGTAGAAAATAATACATAAAAAGCAATAATTATTATCAAGTCTATTGCTGTAATTATAATCTCAGAATATTTTCCTATGTCAGAAAGAAACATATGAATGAAAAGACAACGGGACCATTCCCCATTTAACATAGATATGACTATGTTAAAACACTTTCACTACTATTCAGGTATCGCTTAGCTCCTGAGCATCCATATCCAACCCAGTTTAAGGATTGTCTCACTGCCACCATACACTTTATGAGGACTGCACAAGATTATGGAGTAGACCCTTCTCACATTATCATCTGTGGAGATAGTAGTGAAGGTACACTCACTGCTGCTGTTGCCCCAGCATTGGTGAACAGAAGAGATCTCCTAAAGCTGAGAGCACAAATCCTAATATATCCTTTTCTCTAGTGTGTGGACTTTAATTTGCCTTCTTATCAGCAGAATGAGAGAGTCCCCATTTTGTTAAAGGAATGAACCCTTGCTCTTGGTTTGAAGTAACTTAATAAAGACTTGTCAATCATGGAAGCAATATCTAAAGGTTGTCATATTCCAGAAGATTTGCAACTGAAGTATCAGAAATGGGTGAGTCCTGACTACATCCCTCATGAGTTTAAGAGGCTACAAACCAAGTACAACACATCCATTCTCAAAAGAAGTCTATACACTGATCAAGCCTATGCTTTACACTGTTTTTGCACCACTGCTAGCTGAAGACTGTTATTGCTCGACTTCCTGAGGCTTTAATCTTGACATGTGAATTTGATATGCTTAGAGATGATGGACTGCTGTACAAGAAACAATTAGAGGATCATGGTGTAAAAGTGACCTGGTGCCATCTGCAAGAGGGATTCCATGGAACAGTATTTTTAGCTCTTTGTCATAGCATTCCAATCTGGAAATAAAGGCCTGGAAAACATAGTAGATTTTCTAAGACTGATGTAAATTCCATTTCTTGCTTTCCTTTCCTGATTCCTATCTCTCCTTCCTTGCAAAGATTTTTAAAAAACACCCTCAATTTTCCTTTTCTTAAATCATCCTCTTAAATTTCTGCATTGCATGTCTTCTTTTTACCCAATAAATTGATTTGGTGATGGCTTTTACTTCGTTTTCTCTTATGATAGGCAAAATCAGGTGAACATACCTTTCTCTCCTCTACCACCTCTTCAGAGTTTTCTCCTGTACCCATAAAAGATCTGGTCCCCATGGCAACTGTTTTGCAATGCAGTTTGGCTTAATAAAGCTCTGGTAATATTAATACACAAACCGTGATTTGAGGACTACTTGGGGCAGGTGATAGGGCATGATCTACAGGTTACAGTGTATAATGAGCATGATCAATGATTTATCAAAGCCTATATCTGGTAGAAGCTGAATTTGAGGCAAGCTTAAAGAGAATTGAAAACAGCAGAAAAGATTTGAGCATAGACATGAAAGAAGTAGAAGGAAAGGAAAAGAGGTCAGGAAAAGCGTTAGGCTGGAACTACAGATGTTATAAAAAGTACTGGTTAAGGAATACAATATCTATTAAAAAAATAATGCATATAAATTTTATACAGATAAAGATATATGGGAATACACACTAATATCAGTTACTTTACAAAGAGCTTGTATTAACCGTAGGGCTGCACTGTCTGAAGCAGGAAGCACTTTCCCATAGAGGAACAATGTAAAGTGGCAGTATATCACAAATAAAAGGATTCAGGAACAGATCAGAACACTCTCAGGACCTGAAAACTAGTGAAATGCTGGAAAGTTCAGTACAGCTGGGATGTCTTGACACTATTTGAACAGCTTTGTGTTACAGGAAGATGTTAAATTAAGAAAGGGAAAGCAAATTGTTGTGCATCATTCCGACCACCAGATGTCAGTACACAACTGATTTTTCAATGCCAGCAGAATAACCTGGCAAACTTCATTGTGCTCTGGGCACAGAATATGACTACCCGAAAGACATTACAAAAGGTCAGTCTGTGTCCTAGACTTAAATATTTTTACTGAACCTGTTGTTATGCCTTCATATACTAAGGCTGTATGTTTAATAACAGAGCACATTTTAAGTCATAACAATTTTAAAGTTAGATTACCTGTTCTAAACTAATCAAGTTACAGTGGTTTATTACAGAAGTCTACAACTTCAATTATCTTCTGCTTTGCCATCTTTACATTACCTCTTTGTACCACTGTAGTTAAAAGTCAATATACAACAGCAAGTAATTTGAAAAATAAGCAGGCAATTAGAAAACATTCCACATTTATTAACTCTATTATTTATAAATAATATTATTTATTTAAAAGCATTTAACATTATTCTCTCTCTATGACGCACATTCTCTGTACTGCTGCTGAAATAAATAGGCATAATCCTGCAAACTATGGCTGCTTTTATTCCTGTCAATCGTCTTTCTCTGATTACCCATTACCTCAATGATTCATTGTGTTTGTTGACTCTCTCGTGATAGTGAAGAAACTGCTAACCTAAATATTTAGAGTAATGAGTCTCAGACAAATCTGGCTACAGCAAATTAAGGCCAGTTCAGTTTTTATATTTATGTTCAGGCTACTTACGACTTAATAAGAATACATTTTGGTGTGGTGACCTGTCATGAAATCCCAGGTGGATGTTCCAGAGCAGTTTATTTGGACTCCATTTGTGTGGAGCAGAGTTCATTCATTCTGAGGAACAGAACCGAGACACATATATTCAAGAACTCGTCCATGTTTCAAAATGCTACATAACAAAAACCTTCTGTCGAGTCACCATTTCAAAAATATATCTGCTCTGAATTGTACAGCACAAGATCTGAATTTCCATCACTGAATGCTAATATATAATATTTCTCATCATTTTTATTTGATATTTTTTTTTATATACAGTACAGCTTTTTACTGCAGAACTTGTTAGCAGGTGTTTAACCCAGGAGTCTTTTGGAAGGTTTCGACTTCAAAGAATAACTTAGAGGAAGAAAGGTTAAAATAAAGATTTACGGCAGACTAAATGAAAGATGGCTTTCAGTCATGAGTAAGAGCAAAACGCATAGGGAGTAGCTACTAATTTGGGTGGGGAGATGGAGATAACAAAAAGGGAGGACACCGAAAGGTAGGTAGGAGGCAGGCTAAATGAAGAAGGAGATAGATCAAGCAAATACATAGCACCTTTAAAAAACAGTATCATAGAGCGTGTACTAAGCTGTAATTTCTTAAAGCTTCTTATTGTCACTGTAAAGGGCATACTAAATCCATCTCGCAGATTGGAAGACTAAGGCTTACAGGTATGAAGAGGTCTGAGATGCTTTCAGTCATTTGTTTACATAAATATAAGAAAAGAAATGTGAACTGGAGGACAGTAAGTTTCTTACATACTCTACTTGGCAAAACTGAAGTTAGTTCAATTGCACTACAGAGCCTAAGTGTCCTACTAAATTACCTGGAGGGGGAAAAAAAAAAAAAAGCACGCCAGGCAAGTGTTTACCAGTGTTTCATTTTGAAATGTACATTAAAAAAAAAAAAGGAACGTATCAGAAGCTATTATTTCTGCTTTTAATTCTTCTTTGGAATACACTATTTTTTCCTGTTTTCTTAGCTTTGTGCCCTCCAGTTAGTTATTAAGCCTGGCTATACTTGATGGAATCGATACCTCAGTCATTATAGCTGGCTACTTTACCATGCTTTAGTTAATCCTTGTAGTATTTCCTGTATTACACATAGTAGCTCCACAATAGTCAACTAACTACAGGCTACCTGTAGGCTGTGTTTCCTAACACAGCCTACAATCAGAAGTTAAATGTTTTGCAATATTTTAGAGGAAGACATTACAAGAAAAACAGTAACACCTGACATTAGCATAACATTAGCACCAACTACCCTGACACTTCTGCCTTTATTAGTGTTTGGTTTGAAAGCTGCCTGCCTCTCATGCTGATGAACAACTGATGTGAAGTTGATGAGTTTTATGCATTCTCAACCTACAAAGAGGTCTGTGATTCCACATCTACATAAGCCTTACAAAACCCAATAGGTTAAGCTGGGGGAAAAACAGCAAAGAGCGTATTTCTTTGAATAGGTATTGTTATAATACTTCGCCTTCCCACCATTACTATGACCATTAGAAATACGCTGAAAAATTAAGAAAAGAATGACTTTTAGAGGTGACTAACTTCTTGCATAAAAAGAGGCTCACTGATGAGAAAATGGGAAGAATTTACTGAATTATTGCCAATTCTGTAATCACCAACTGATATATTAAATATGTCAGTCTCCAGCAACACTAAATTCAATGAATAAAGTATCGATCTTGTGAGCAATGAGTAGCTGACTTTTATAAGAATAAAGAACTGTATGCATATCCATAACGCACATTACAATACCAAACTCCAAGCTGTGTTAATTTTCTCCAGTTTAGTGGAATCTCTTGAATCTTCCTCAGCTAATGCAAAGCCGTTCTCATCTACAGATAGGTAAAGACTTTGTGGAAGGTGGGGTTTTGCAATGAGCTTGCTGAAAGAATAAAGGAACGGATGTAGCAAAACACATCAGCAAACACCTACAGTTTAAGTAGCTACTACTAGTAGCTTTTTATCCTAGATGGATATCTATCTACTGCCTGAAAGAGAAGAAGCCTTTTTATTTGCAAAGACGTTAGGTGCTCACTTCATGGAGTGGATTGAAAGGGAATAAAACATTTTTTTGATCATTTAACACCTCAAAAACAATTACAGAAAAAAACCACCAAAAAACCCACTGACTATTAGAAGCGTGAGAGACTGACAGCGATCACAGATATTTCTACCTGTACATCTACAGGTACAGAAATGGCTGACCAGATTGGAAATATTTGAAGCATCTCTGAACAAGCATCAGGAGAAAAGGGACATGCAGCAGCAGGATTGAGTCACATGAGCATTTTGGAATATAAAGCACCAAATATCATGAAATACTTGTGAATATGAGCATCCCCAGAAGGACAAAGTAGCTCTAAGACCATGGGATTTGCTTGATTCTGGAAAAACATGGAAACTGTGGTAACAGGACAGGGAGGAAGGACTGAGGTGCTGCCACAGCATACAGTTAGAATATGCTCTGACCATACTCAGACTATGCTCTAAGAGTAAAATATTAAGATATTAAGAGATTAAGAGTAAAATATTAAGATATTATTCTGAAACATTACTTAACCAACATTTCTTTAATAACAGAAGGGCTATAATGCATAACTGAAATATTTTTATTCAGACTGTCACGACTGTAACAACAGATTCTACTGAAGACAACTGCCAGGGCATAATAGCAAAAAGCAAACAAACAAAACCCCCAAACTGTCCCTTTTAAAATTTATTTTAAAATAAAAGACAGTAAAGAAATATTCCTTCCACTCTTATCAGATCCATCAAAGTTTCAAAACAGAGATGGCATCTGTGAGGTGTTTTGGTTTTTATTAAAGGTGTTTAATTATTGACTCACCAAATACTATGAAGAAAAGACTCCTGCCAATACAGTGTCAGCAACAGCTTATACAGCTACAGAAGACGTACATGTCCTCTTCGATATGAAGCTTTCATAATCTGAACTGATCTATTCCAAATATCAGGGATTTCATTAAGTTGTTACTGGTTGCTCTTAGAAGTTTCGTTTACTGCCACTCCATTAATAAGTGCCTTTATGAGTTTACTATTCTTGATTACAGGTTCTTCTGAAAGCACAGAATTTTCCTCCTCTGAGGATTCAAACCTAAGAAATCGTCAAGAATGCTGAAATACAATATTCAAAGCTGATCTCCATGTGGTAATTTATTTCAGGATATTTTGATTGATGGCACAGACATCAGAAATAAGCTCTTAGTAAGAACTGTGTTCTGCTGCTTTGCTGGGAATATATGGCAAAACAAATACTCAAAAAACCCCCCACAGGCTGTGCTATAATATCACACTATATAGAAACTATTTACAGAACTAATAACCAAAAACATCAATAGGATGACCCTGCTGTGTTGCAGAAAAAGCCCTATGGATAAATGTTGATAAGCTTAGGAGAGGATAAGCATTGACCATGGGTAACCGGGTTTGGCTTCAACACTCTACAGTCTGACATTTGTAATTAACTATATCGCTAAATTTGTGCTCCATGTAAAGGAAAGGCACCCCCAAATCAGCCAACATCAGCAAAGAAAAAGCCCTTACTATGAACAGCTGATTATTTGCCTATTTCACAAACGTATGTTGCTTTATCCCACATATTCTTATCTCCACAAGCTAAAATTGTGCAAATCAGCTGTCATGATTGCTTTGCTTTAAACTGTGCTAATGAAGCTAAGGACCAATTCAGTTTTCAGGCTGGAATTTCACTTTAAAAGCCAGGACAGGAAAAAAGTTTGGGAACTGTAACTTTAAAATTGTGTGGAAAATGAAATTCCGGTAAGAAGAATACAAAACAGAAAAATTACTTCACCAAACAACTGCCACCAACTTTAATCATCTCTCACTAATATACATGTATTCATAATGCCTCTACATTGAACTACAAACAAGAATTACAATGAATATAAAATTCTGAGAGTTTAATTAGTGAAAATCTTTTACCAGAAACAATAGTGGCTTAAATCTACAAACACATCACCACGTATCTGTACAGACCTTAATGTACGTTAAGACTTGCACTGTCTAGTACTGATTTTACTTGTACTCCTACTCCAGTGTGAAGAACAGTATCTATGCATAAAACATCTTGCGCAGCTAACGTAACGTAGACATACATCACATAAACAGGGTAAATCTCTCTGCTCGAGCATATCGCCAGGTTATACACTGAGCAAACGTACTCTTATTTAAACCAAAATTAAAGCATGAATGTGTCTGTGCGTTCCACTATGAAACAAAGTTTATAAAAAAAAATGAGGATTTGAGTATTTTTCTCCTCAGAGTATATACCTTGATGACAACTACAAGTAGCCTCACATCACTAAAATTAAATGCTACAACAGGATTGTCCATCCATAACGAATCCACAACAAACCAAACACAGACAATCTTCAAATAAGGGCCCCTCTGAATAATCATTTCTCATTGTTAGTGAAGAACTCATGATATAAATCAATTTCATATACTTTGAATTCCACCTTTTGTAAAGGGTAAAAACTTCCCCCTCCCCTTTTTTTTAGTATAAGGAAGTGTTGCCAATAGTATCATTAGCAAAAGAAGGGTGGAGAAAATTAGGGTATTGCAACATTAATAAACTTTTTATTTCTGCTTATGAACTGAGTCCTTAGTCTCCTGTGAAGACACCTCAGAAACGCTTAAAAACAAGGCTTAAGACAGCATAGGTTTTTTTAGCATTCACTTCTATTGAAGTGAAATGGCATCTGTTTATATAACTTTAGCAATAATAGGCATGGTTTTCATTTTGCCTGTTATAATACCAGCACTGTTTTTGGGGGCGTTATTTTATGATTTTTTAAATTCAGAATTGCCACCTGGAATTGACCAACCTCTAAAGCTTCGTTTTTTCCATTCATTGTTGATTACAGCCATGATCTCGGTAAGTTAACTTTCTTAAAACTGGGGATTTCACTTTTATTTTGGTAGGATATTTGTGAGCTGGAAGATAACGGCTTAAGAAAAAAAAGGAAAGAAGCAGCAGCAATTCACCCCCCTGAAGCCTGTAAGCATTGTTATATGAACTAAAGCATGTTAAATTAACTCATAAAACTGATATGACTAATCTGAAAAGCTTATTTAGATTTTTCAGTCCATCTGTCAAACTGCAGCCACTTTACATTGGAAAACTGTTTCACATAAAAATTAAAAAAAATAACTGTATGTATACTGTATCTATTGAACTGCATGTACATATAATAATGCTATCTATTCAGAAGCAAGCCTACATTACTCCTCTTCTTCCGAATTCTTTCTTTTCAACAGGGAAAGATTTTGGAGAAGCTAGGGATCTGCAGTGATTTAAGCTTATTGCGAGTTGTGCTAGATGGAATACCACCACGGAGAGATTCAAAACTTCTTATCAAAGATCTCAAAGTAGATGAGGTACCCTTGAGGATTTATCAGCCTAAACAGCCACCTACTGGCAAAAGAAGAGGAATACTATATTTTCATGGAGGCGCTGGCACATTTGGGAGCATTAGTAAGAAATCAGCAAGTTTTATTTTTAAAACCAAATCCAAACCTTTATATTTTTACCTTCAGACATGTGTCAGTCAATATCTCACCTGTCCTTCCTAATGACAATAGTCTTTGCAATCGCAATACTAACTGCAAAGCACCTTGTGGAATTAATAGTCTAGTGCACAGTTAAGGGTAATCATATTTCTACTTCCTCTGGGCTACAGGCAAAGTTGATGAAAGCAGCTCTTAGCAGATCTGAGGCTTCTAAATCCAGAACTGTGATCCAGAAACCCCTCAATCAGCTGTCAGCTAACAGCAGAGGGACTCTGCTCCTCCTCCTTTTGAAGCTGTTCTGAGAAAGATTCAGTTTGCTGGGGCAGAGAAAGAGAGACCATTAAAACAAAACACATATGCTTAGGTCACTGTGAGGGAAGTTAGCTCACATGATGTTCCTGTACCTTAACTAATAGCTAGGTGACAATAAGATATAGCAACAGGCCTGGAGCAAGGGCTGGAATCCACGTCTCTTCCCTCCTTCTCCTCATTACTCCATCTTTTCTGGAAATGTACCTTAAAATCCTTTTAGGCTGATATGGAATTCAGCCTAGATCTACTTTCTGGAATAATTACAGTATCATCAAAATGGCAAAGCTGTTGCTAAAAAGAATACACTCTGGCTTCACTCTTTGGAACAATGCTCTGGTTACTTCTCAAGGAGAAATTTTTAGGTTTGGATCTCAACTGGACTAAAATGTTTCCTGTAAGCTTGGATAGGGCCTCGAAGTACAGAATTTAAGATACACTGTACTCAGCACTCAACTTTTGTGTAGAAACACTACAAAAGCATTCTCAACTTGCAGTCCATGCATCAAAGGAAGTCTAAAAGATGGAACACGGTCCAAGAAAGAATTTAAAGAATACATTAAAAAAATTCCATAAATATATTCCCATTCATGCAAACAAGGAATCAAAATGGAGGAAAAAAAAAAAAAAGAACATTAAAAATAGACCCAATTTGGGGGAGTTTGATTCTTGCAGTAACACTGCACAGAATACTTTATTTCTTTTTCAGAAAGGGAGACAATCCTTCGATTGTCTGGGTGGCTGCTGGCTCAGCCTCCTAACTGTTCTGGATCTCTTTCTGAGCAACCAAGTCTATGGGTGCTTTGTCAGGAAACCAAGGCACCTAACCTGGAAATCTAGATTTCATTCCAGGGGTCAGACAGGGAAGTTTGTGGGTTTTGAATCCTTTACTGTTTCAAAAAGTAAGTCTCCACTAGCACTATGTTAGGCAGACTTCAGTGATCTTGCACATGAGTTTGAGAGTCTACCTAGCTTCGTTTAGCTTCACACAGAAACAATAATGCAACTTCTAGTAACTTAGGTTCCATTCTGCACTGTGGCAGAAATAATCTGCCCTTCTTTTACTGCAGAGCACATTAGTCTGGGTGGAGTGTTAGGCTGACACTAGCTGTGATGCTTCTAGTTCTAGAGCTAGTTTGGGTGGCAGTGAGGAGGACTCAAGAGATAAGCCTCTATGATCGAAGCAAAAGGTGAATTCCTTTCACTGGAAGAAAAAATCCACACCACAAAGTTGCATATTTGTAGTTGTTCACAATTGCTATTGTACAATTGGGACACTGAAGGAGCTTTATCACATGTCATGGCTTAATATAATACCCATACTTAGACATTGACTGTAGTAAGTGAGCTTTCATTTGCATTCCAATTGGTACTCGGTAACAGGAAATCAAGTAACATAATTAGAAGTTCTTAAAAGGACTTGTAAGGACTAGTAAGCCCAAAGTCTGCAACTAGCAAATTAGCAGAAGCTACACTGAAGAACAGAATCAGTGGACAGATAAATATGACTTACTCCTTAAAATCCATATAAATGGAAGTCATGCTTCACAAATCAATGTAAGCTTTTTAAATGAGTCAGCAAATACATGAATAAAAGAGACTGAGTTGATAAAACCTACTTTGATTTCCAAGAGAGTCTTCATAAAGAGGCTACACACCCATGACACAAGAAGGAAGGTCTTTCATTTGGATAAAAACTGATTAAAAGACAGAAAAAAGATGGGTTGTGGGAGGTTCCTGTGAGATTCCCATAAAGAGATCTGTGCTGGGCGCACTGCTGATCAATATATACAAAAAGAGAAAAGATGGTGAAAGCTGATATGATACTAAGTCCTTCGAGGTAGCAAAAGGATGGCTCAAAAAGTGCAGAATGTCTTTATGATAGCAAAGGATTAGACAATAAAATGACAGGTGAAATGGTGTGGAGAGAATTCAAACAGATGAACAGAGCTCCTAACTTTTATAAATAAAAGAGCGGACTCTAAGCAGACTACTCCCTTGCAGGAAGATCTTGGGATTATGGTAGAAAATTGCCTGAAAATGTTGACTTAGCGCACGGTAGCAGTCAAAAAGCAAATAAAATGCTAGGAATTATTATTCGGAAAGGATAAAATAGGAAACATCTTTATGCCACTGTAATAAATCCATGGTGCATCTAAATATAGTATACTGCTTATAGTTCTGGTTACCATACCTCTAAAAGGATATGGCAGTACCAGAAAGACTCAGAAAGAGGCTGCATAGGCAAGAAAAGTGCTTCTGTACAGAGAATAAGTGAATAGACTATGACTCTTCAGGCTGGAAAAGACAGATAAAGACAGATACACTAAATGTCTACAAAATCATGAGCAGCAAGAGAAGTTAAACAGGGAATGATTATCCACCATTTCTTACAGTACAAGAGTTAATGTCACCAAATGGAAGTCGTGAATGCCAGGTACAAAACGAGCAAATAGAAATGGTTCTTTACACCTTTGTAAGCAAACTATGGAATTCTTCACTGCACAAAGTTGTTAATGTTAAAATCATGGGTTCAAGAAGTGGTTCAAATAATTCAGGGAAGAAACATTAATCAAGGGCATTAAATATAAAGACACAGTTTCTATCTCAAAGGAGTGCCTTGAGCCTCAACTTCTTGTATGCTTCTTATTAACTATATGCTTGTCCTCAGCTTATGCTTCTCCTTCAACATCTTTTGTTGACCACCAGCTGAGATGTGATACCTGCCTAGACAGAATTCTATTTTTTCCTAGTATTACCATTCTTACATGCTTATATTATGCCCTAACAGCCACTGACCAATAACCAGAAAATATGTTACCATGTAAAGACCGCATTGCATAGCAGAAGTTACTTATCGGTATCATGTTGCAGTGCCTTCCACAGAGCATATGTTCAAGGATCTATACTTTCATTTCAAAAGGATATTCGATTTTGAAAACATCATTTTTAATAAACTTTCTCTTTAGGAGCCTTTGAAAGAATATGCCGCTATATTGCCAAAAAATGCAACTCAGTGGTTGTGTCTGTTGGGTAAGTGCTACTTTTACATAGAAGTATTTATGGTAATACAGTTCACAGTTGAAACATTTCTGAAAAATATGCTGAAAATATTTACTATTTTAGATTGTGCTCCCTATTTTTCGCTTTAGCCTTTCATTTAATTTAGAAATATGCTTATAGGCAAGGTATTCTAAATTAGCTGCAACACCATTAATTTGTCTTTCCAATCTACGCTAGTTAAACCCAAATATAATCTTTAAAATTCAGAAAAAGAGGCCTACATAACTACCATACCACTCAATCATGAACAATGCAAATTAAATTTTTACGATTACTTTGACAATAACCACAATATCTTTGACATTTCAGTTATCGTTTGTCTCCTGAACACCCATACCCAGGGCAATATTTCGATTGTCTCAATGCCACCTTATACTTTATGAGGAATTTAGAAGAGTATCATGTGGATCCTGCTCTCATCATCATTAGCGGTGACAGCTGTGGAGCTAATTTTGCTACGGTTATTTGCCAAATACTGCTGAATAAAAGAGATCTCCCAAAAGTACGTGCCCAGGTCTTACTTTATCCAGGACTACAGGGGCTAGATTTTCATTTGCCTTCCTATCAGCAGAATGCTTCAGTCCCCATATTGTTTCGGAAGCTAGTTATCTACTTCTGTTTTCGTTATCTTAATAAAGAACCATCAGTTTTGGAAGATGTCCTACAAAATTGCCATGTTCCCGAGAGTATGAAACGGAAGTATAAAAAATGGGTAAGTGCTGACATTATTCCTGACAAATTTAAGATTAGAGGCTACGTACCACAGAAATCTACTTCATATAAACCTGAAGTCCATGAAGCAGTCAAAGAACTTTTAGCAATAACATTTTCCCCACTTTTAGCTGAAGACTCCATTATTTGCCAGCTCCCTGAATCCTACATTGTGACCTGTGAGTTTGATGTGCTTAGGGATGATGGACTGTTATACAAGAAGCGATTAGAGGACAATGGTGTTCAAGTAACCTGGTATCATTCTGAGAGTGGTTTCCATGGAATTTTAGCCTTTTTTGGCTATGGGATTTTTTCCTTTTCATCTGGAAAAAAGATAATGGATAGTACTGTGAATTATATAAACAGTTTATAAAAGTATTTTTCAGAACAAAGATGCAAGTCTTACATTATCCTTGGCGAATTTATACTTGGCAAAGAATGTAAACACTTTTGATTTATGTTTTGGATTTTGACTGCATTTTATACTTCCTAATTTCTGCTTCTGCAGTGACTCTCAAACAAATGTTAAGATTATTTAAAGCACCACCATTCTAGAAAACATTATTATAAAAACACACCAATAAAACTGAGATGCAGAAGTGAGGCACCTAGCATATACTGTTTTACTTCAACTCTAGCAATTCTAGCATCCTTGCATGGCTGGCACACATTCAAGGCAAGCTGCAAGAACATCTCTTCCTGAAGATCCTTCGACTGCCCAGAAGTGCTGAAGACAACTGGGGTCTACTTTGGCCCTTGTAAGAGACAGGAGACGTTTAGGGTATCAGACGGAGAGCCCAGTGACTCAGGTTCTGTGAAGTTTTATGTCATATAGTGAAATTGCAGCTATGCATTTTAATTTCTAGGGTTAGCTTGCACAAAGACTACACTTTTCGTGAAAAAGTGTGATCAAAAGAAAGGCTTCTGTCTGAAGCAGAAGTTCTAAACTGGAACTAGTATGGGTTTGATTTTGTTTGGAATCTGGGAAATGATGTTTCATTTTGGAACTTGATTCTTAAACTGGAATCCCTGAACTTTAATGAGTGTGTACATATTAGGGAAGTACAGAGGTGAGACTTCTTTTCCTTTCTGTACTTTTTGTTTTTCTTTCAAGATTGCCTTATGCTCAAAACTACCTGTTATGCTGTGTTTGTTGAAAAAGTTCTGAAGGTCACAGATGTAAGAAGGTAGAAAAGAATATTATGTTATGTTATGTTATATTATATTATATATTATCACTGTAATGCTGTGGCAATTTTGTGATGCTTTCAAAAAAAAAAAAAAATAAAACCTAGCACTTCAAATACTTCTGTTACAAGAGCAACTTACATTTGCTAAACACATACTCACTGATAAACCTAAATGAACACCTCATGGTGAAAGGAACAATGCAGCACTGGCAGACAGAGACCACAATCTTGCTAATTCTACCTAGTCAAATCTGTGCTGTGCACAGTAATTAATTTATCAGACAACTGGACTATCCAAGACTATTGTATATGATCACATAACTGCAGAAACATAATACAAACTGTAAGTCCAGAAACAACATTGGGTGGGCTATTTTTTTTTTTCTATCTGGACTTTTATTGTTTTTAAACAAAATACTTCCTTCTACTTCAGAATATTTTACAACAACCATCTGCCCTATTAAAAACACTCAACTTCTTACTGGAAAAAATTAAGACATTTCATTTTTTATAAAGTTTTCTAACTAAAATGACACAGTACTTTCTCCTGATCACTTCCAATTTAACTAAAAAAACCCCCAAAACTATAACATGGCTGCTTAATGAGTTAGATTTTTACATCTGTCATTTCCCTGGGAATCTGCCATTTCAACAATGTTCTGATGTCCTAGTTGTTTGAAGAGTCGCAGACTCAGATTCACAATTAATACCTCAAGCATCATTTTAAACTACAGCATCTCTACATTAGCACGATCCCATTCTACAGCAAGAACAAGATGAAGCAGTTTGATTTGAAACTCTTTAATTGCTGATTACCTTGAGTCCTTTTATGCTGTATCTGTTGCGCACTGAGAGTTACTGAAGTTTACCTGATAGGAGGTAACCTGATCATGAATCTAAACTCAGCCTCCTGTGTTTTTTAACCATGTTCTTCTTTTAGAAGAAACCACAAATACTACAAAAACTGAGATTGAGGTAATGACATAATTTTATAGGTGCACCTTTCCAGAAAACATTGGTGACAATCCATTTGGCTCTTTAGAGTGATAATCATCATATGCAGGCTCCTACCTCTGCATAACACTATAGAAACTCTGCTTCAGAATAGTGGTTTATAGTGTCACAAACGCAAAGCACACAAATGCCCTGTGTCCATTTTCCACTTCTAATTAACTTAATATTAATGCAATTTATTCATAACACTTTTCTCCCAGCTAAGGACTGCTTTCTTGCTAAAATTCTGAAATTATGCTGGCATATGTCTTTTAACAAATTCAGGACTTTGACCAACTTACCTTTTGTGAAATAAAGGCAGCGGGGGGGGGAAGAAGGCGGGAAAGATACCTACTAAAGTATTTGTAAAAGGGAGGAGAAAGATTTTTACTAGAGCAACCTTATGACAAACAAAGAATCAGGAAGTAACGAGCCAAAGATATCTGGGAAAGTCAAATCAAAGACATTTCAGATCACTTTGCTGCTCAGCAAAATGGCATTTGTATACACACTGCTGGTGTTATTCTTAGCAGTTTTTGTTGCCGGATTTATATTGTTGGTCATGGGGGCAATTAATTTTGATTTCTCCAACTCAGAAATTCCTCCTGGAGTGAATCAGCCTGTAAAGCTCCGAATCATTCATATAATTTTAATAAGCAGAGCTGTGGTGGTAAGTTAACCTGGTGTGATTTCTGGGGGGAAGAACGGCGAACCTGTAGATTTTAAACTTAATGCAATGCTAGAACCCTGCTTGGAATTAATTTTCAGAGAGGAGAGCAGGGCATTGCTATCATGCTGCATGTTGTATTTAGAAGCTCAGTTTTGCTAAGTAAACCTTTACCAGATTTTTTAACACTACACTGCATTACTACAGTCCTGCCTAGCTCTTACATTAGGCAGTATGCAAACACTGCCTAACACAAACATTTGAAAGTCTGACTGTGCTTCTACAATGAATGGTACTAACCTAGCAATAATTTGATTAAGAATGCTTATACATGTTGGATCATTTATATTTCCATTCTAGGTTCAGAATATATCAGATGTCTTTGGGCCGTGCTTTCAAGCTTTTCTGGGACTTGGGGATGAGGAGTTATGTATTTATTTTGAAGATAAAATTAGAAACTGAACATTTCAGAATTGGTTTTGGGAAGGGGGAGTTTTTGTCACACAAGTGACAAAATTAGGTAACATTGCCCAAGAGGAGCTGAAGGAATTCCATCTCCCCTGAACACTTATTTATAACTCCTGCAGCAACTAAGCAGGCTTGTCTGATGGGAATGAGGGGCTCTCGGCAGCCCAACTTCTGCAGGCGAACTGGCCTGTAAAAGAGTGGGAAGCTAACCAATCCACAAGAGTTGAAGCTCTTACCAGCACTCAACTTCTGGTGATCTCTGCTGACAAAGGATCTCACTGAATCAGGAGTATTTCCATGTAATGATAGATGTATAGATGCTGTGATGACGGAAGGTGTTAGAAATACATGAGAGAGCAGAAGTTGTGCATATATTTAAAAAATTACTTAAATACTTCCAAGAGGGACAAACTATTTAAAATAAATTTTTAAAAAATTATCTATCAGAAATATTCTAGATTATAGTGGACCATAGTACAGAATTCTAGAAATATATTCTCATGCTTTGGCTGCACACGAGTTGTAGTTAGAAAGAGACTACTTCACTTAAGCAGCTGGAAAAGCCAGTTCTCTTTTTATCACCTATACACTGCCCATTAGTACCATAAACCAGAATTCTATGCTGCAATGTAAACACAGGATGAAAGAAACCAAGCAAGTTGAATGTAAAGGTGAGAATATTATTTGTAGTTGTTCCATTTCTGCTTGGAAAACAGCAAATACAAAAGAATAAATAATTTTATCATGTTTGTATACAATCAGAGACACTAAGACCAGTTTCTATAATGAATTAAAATCAGTACGTTGCAAAATGTATTAGTTTCTTCAGCCTCAAAATCACACATGGAGAACATTATAAATAGCCGGAGTCATTGAAGACAAGGTCTTTCACAGGTAAACATATTGAGAGTCATAACAGTGTATTGACAATCCATATGAATGTGGCAGTCTAATAAAAAATATTCATAACAAAATATTGAATATTAAGAGCTTGATCCAAATCTTCATAAGGACTGAAGTACTGGTTTGGCATGACTAAATAATATATTTCAAAGCAGAGGTTATGCTTTTTTTAAATTTTTGTGAAGTTATGTTGGACCAGTAGCTCTGATTTGTATTCTTTTCATCTTGTGGTGGCTAGCATGAATATCACTATGGCATACAGAAAGAACAGAAGTTTAGGCCTACTAAGTATCTGAGGATCTTCTTGCCAGTGCATTGCAGACATCAGTGAAGACTTCCAAGATGAATCAAAAAGCAATTATCAAATATATTCTCAACTTAGTCAACTCTACTTCAGGAAAGTGTCCATATCATGAAAATCAGCACCAGAACTATCATCTTTCGCTATGTTTTCACATCTTCTCAAGGGCAAGGACAGAATAACCAGTGAAAACCAAACTCATTTTCAGTGTTAGCTAAAGGATCTGCTGAAAAAGCAAAGGGATATATTTCACCAGCCTTTGTTAATGCTGCATTGTTTTGGGATTATGTTCTTCAGTGAACACTGCTGTTCATGTGACCTGTCATGATGCTACTGTTATTTGTTCAGTTGTACTATACCTGTACAACTACTCAAATATTTTATGATCACCCTAAAATATACGACTTAGACATCACGAGGATACTGCCCATACAGTTCCTTTACTTTGGAAAATACAGAATCTCTTGAGTAAACTCCCTATTCTCTTTGCCTTTGAACAGGGAAAGATTTTGGAAAATATTGGGATCTGCAGTCAGGTTAGCTTTGTCCGGTACATGCAAGGTAGAAAGACTCTAGGAGTGGACCCGAAGCTCTTCATCAAGGACCTGTGGTTTGAGAAAGTGCCTGTAAGGATTTATCAGCCTAAGGTTCCATCTGCCAGCCAAAGGAGAGGAGTTATGTTTTTCCATGGAGGAGGATGGGTTTTTGGAAGTCTTGGTAAGATACCTAACAGAAAAAATATTACAATTTAGGTAAAGAAGTATCTACTTCATAAGTGGTAAAGTTGATTGTCGCTTGATCTGTAGCAGTTATGAAGTTTGAGTATAACCACAGATGCACTCTCCTAAGTCTTGCTGTCAGAAGAAAGCATCTGCTGTGCATTATGTGATTTTTCTTTAAGACAAGGATAATGAGATATGAGGGGAAAAAACACAGTAAGCAAATACTGAAACAGGAAAATGAGGGGGTACAAAAGATCTGAGGACTTATGTAGTAAGGGGCAGAGAAAAGTAGGGAGTATGTTCTTCTTGCAATTCTTTGACTTATGCAATACACATTAGTACTCTGTCAAAAAACCAAACCAAACCAAACCCAAACCCCACCAAATATGTTTCTTTCAGAGACCCATGAAAAGCTATGCCGCTCTATTGCCAGAGAAAGTGAATCAGTGGTTGTATCTGTTGGGTGAGTCTTTCCTCATGCTGTTTTCTAGAGATTATTTCCTCTAGTGTAAATACCATGTTATAGCTTGCCTGATCATAGCCACAGCCATTCTCAGAGAAACGTTTCTGTGGAACTTGTCAAGCATGTGATTTACAAATTCACTCTGCTCCTGTTTGGAGCAACTGAAGACTGACTCAGGCTAAGTTTTCACTGTCTGACTACATCACAAAAAATGCTTTGGGATATCTAGCTGGAAAATGAAGTTTTGAATCAATGTTTTCAAATTCCAAACTCAAAATTGAGAGTAAACAGATAGTAAGCCATATATTCTACTTAATCCTTATTCAAGGAAACTCTGCTTGATGCTTACAGAAGCACTGCATGAATGACAAGCTAATATCATCAATATACAGACATAATGATTTGAATTATGAGAATATAGTTGCACTGTAACAAAGACATAAAACAGAAGTCTTGTCATTTGTATCTGACCCACGGAAAGCTGAAGCATAAAACGACTAAATGACTGTCAATAAAACTTAGACATAGTTGGCAGCTGAGTACTCCTCTGCTGTTAAAGACCTGAGAAACATCCTAAACAGACGATATCCTAACATGTTAATCTGCACCACCTGGTCCAACTAGCCACAGTTTATTTATGATCGACTTGTGGAGAACGGGAAAATTCTGAGGTAATCAGGGTATTGCTGGTGGCAGGAACCAGTATTTTCAGCAATACTTTTAAAACTAATATTTCCTTCTCGTACTTTTGTTGTCTCCTTTTGTGTATTAGGTATCGTTTAGCTCCTGAACACAAATACCCTGCTGCGTATGAAGACTGTCTTAATGCCACCATACACTTTATGAAGAATATAGAGCTCTATGGCGTGGATCCTGCCAATGTAATTGTCTGCGGGGACAGTGCTGGGGGCAATCTAGCAGCTGCTGTTAGCCAGACCCTTGCAGGTAGATCAGACCTCCCCAAACTACGTGCTCAGATCTTGATCTACCCAGCCCTTCAGGCGCTAGACTTCAATTTACCATCCTATCAGCAGAATCGGGGAGTCCCTCTCTTATTCCGAGAACGTGCCGCTTTCTACATGTTACAGTACCTAAATGGGAATGCATCAAATCTGGAAGAGGTCTTGGAGGGTTCCCATATTCCTATAGATATTAAATTAAATTATAGGAAGTGGGTGAGTCCAGATAACATCCCTGAAAAATTTAAGGTCAGAGGCTACAAACCACATGTGCTACTTGACTGTACAACCGAAGTGTATGAGACAGTGAAAAGATTCTGTGAGCCCAACCTGTGTCCGCTGTTAGCTGAAGATGCTCTTATTCAGCAGCTGCCTGAGACTTTCATGTTGACTTGCGAGTATGATGTGCTGAGGGATGACGGCTTGCTTTACAAGAAGAGATTGGAGGACAACGGTGTTCGAGTGACCTGGTACCACCTCGAGGATGGATTCCATGGAATCATAAATTCATTTAACAATGACTGGTTGTCATTTTCATCTGGAAAAAGGGGTCTTGACAATATTATGAACTTTCTAAAAAGCTTATAGAAACAATTTTCTTTCCTTCTGTAAGAACTGCCAATTTTCTCTTGTCTTTTATGCTTCTAAATTCCATATAAGAGGTTTAGATAGGACAATTTGTTAATGAGCAATTATGCCAGTGTGACCACTGAAAAAGATATTTCAAGAACACTATGAAAGTTTCTTTTAGTGCGGCTTGAAGTATTTGACGCGCAGTCTGCCTATTTTAATGATCTATTTGGACTAGACACTTGTTACTCTCTCAGTAAATATTAAAGATGCAGTAAAAAAACCAACTTGCTCCTGTGCTTAAATACTCTTTAACAACAAAATAAGATTGATGCATTTACTTTTATACGTTAGCTTTTTTTTTTCCCCTCATGTTAGTTCCCATTGTCTTTTCTAAATGTCCTTTTTGAAACCATGTATTCCAAACTACTTAAAGAATGTCCACAATACAGGAAGCAATAGGTTGTGGCTGCAGATCAGATGCAAGAGACAATTTAACCTCCACATCACTTGGCTCTCCTTGTAAACAGCAATCCATCATAAACTAGAACTTCATTCAGTGCTTTAACTGCTATCTCTGAACAGTCATTCATATAATCCGCAATCCAAGAATACCATGTAGAATACCAGGCCCTGTATCAGTCCCACAATTAACGTCAAGCTAAACAGGAAATTAAACACATTCTCTTCTCCCTCTTCTCTAATGTGACATGTACTGACACCTTGCACAACATTTCCAAGGACTTTAAGGTGTGTGGCACCTGAGAAATCTGTTGTAACTTGGACTGCTCTAAGGTTTAGTGTCATCTGAGAAAGCTAAATCAAAGATAGGCGTAAAGACACCTCACCTTTGATGAAGTGAAATGGCTTTTTTTTTTAAAATACTGTTGGTGATTTTTACTGCTTCATTCATAATAGCAATTATGGGAACAATTCAGCCTGAGTACTCTCAATTTCAGTACCCCTCCTGGAGTGAATCATCCTGGAAAGCTTTGAATTTCCCTTGCTTCTATGATTAGTACATCTGCTATAGTGAGTTACTCTGCCATGATTTCTGCCAGAAATGTGGTTTAGGTGTTATTTTTATAAGATTATATGTGTAAATACCAGAATGTTGCTGGCTGCATTAAGACTTAAATGAAGGCTTTCCTTTGTTTTTGAGGCTGACTTTAGAGGACAATTTTTGTAAAATCATTTCTGTTAGACCTCAGATAGTTTCAGTCAGGTTTTCCCTATTACATAGGGATGAAGCCAACCATAAGAGTCCAAGCTTCATCAGCTGAGCTTCCCTAATTAAGTTTAAATTAATTATTTATAGAAAGTGAGATTGCTTTGATTTCCATTTTAGCAAAGCACAGAAGATGATTTTAGGCCATTCTTGGGGCTTTCCAGTAACACCGATGGAAGGCCGGGTGCTTCTTAAGCAGATAAAACCAGAGACTCACGGGAAACCTTAGATAGGGAGGCTGGTATGAAACCATAGGACTTGGTGACGCTGAGATGGAAACTCTTTTGTTTCTCCCCTAAGACATTTTGCCTGACAGAGCGTGAGTCGGACGCGTGGGCCTACCTGCTCAGGCGCACGGTGCCAAAGCAACCCCGCTCGCCCAGGCGCGTAGCCTCACTGGGGACCGCCACGGTTCCATCTTCTCCTGTGCCAGCTTTCTGGTGAGGACCAAACCGGAGCGGCCGGTAAAGGCGAGGGTAGAGGCGAGGAGCTCTGGAGCAGGCTGAACCCCGCCAACACGAAGCCTGGGCGCCCCCTCCGGCCTCGCAGCGGCCGGGGGAAGGCAGACGCAGGGTCTCCCTCACGGCAACCTGCTTGGCGTGGTGTCTGGCAGCCTCCCCCGAGGCCGCCCGCGGCTGCCGGCTGCCCCCGGGGAGGCCGCCCTCCGCTCAGCCGGACTCTCCTCCCTCTCTTCGAACAGGGGAAGATTTTGGAAAAGACGGAGGTGTGCAGCCAGATCGTCTTCACCCGCTACGTGCGCTCCGGGAGGAAGCCGGGGCCGGACCCGCAGCTCTCGATGAGGGACGCGCGGTTCGGCCGGGTGCCGGGGAGGGTCTACCGGCCCCGCGCGCCATCTGCCGGCCTGCGGGCGGGCGCCATCTTCTGCCACGGCGGCGGCTGGCTGTACTGCAGCTTCGGGAGGGCAGGCCGGGTCGTTTCCCCCCCCCCCGCGCAGCGCGGCTGTGCGCTGCCGCTGTTATCTTCTGGAGGCGGGGGGAATCATTCTGCCCCGAGACCTGTCAGAAGGTCCGGAATCTGGCTGAGCTTCCCCGTCGTCTTCGGGCAGCTTAGTGCTCTCGGTGAGCCGCTGCTGCCTGCCCTGAGGGGAGGCGGCAGGGCTGAGGGGAAGAGGGACGAGGGGAGGTGAGGTGGCGCGTGAGGGTCGGGAAGGGCATGGGCCAGGGCGGGAAAAGGCGGCTTCCACCTTCCTTGGCTGTTGCATCTGGAAAGGGAGCAGGCAGCTAACAACCCCCCAGTTTTTTGCAGGTTGCCATGAAAAGATCTGCCGTTAGGTTGCCAGAGAAAGCAAGTCGATGGTTGTCTCTGTTGGGTGAGTTAAGTCAGTACTACCCTATGGAAGCCGTCTTGCTTCTTTTCACTTCTCAGCACCAGAGCGTTGCACGTCTTGTGGGAACACTCCTCCTCAGTAAACCATTTCCCCAGGATCCCAGATGGTGGGACAGAATTTCAAGGGGACTGTTTTCATTTCTCCCCCCCTCAATCTGCTAATGCAGGGAGAGTGCAAACAGGCCCCAAAGTAAGGTTCACGTATGTCACAGCACAGAGCTATGCTGGCACCACACAAAAAGAAGGAATGCATTCCAGAGGAGTTTCCTTACATGTTGAAAACCTACTAATAAACTTGGAAGGTGGTGATTCAGGGATCTGTTTAATGAGATGTAATCACCCTGTAAACTTCAAGGAGTTTTCTAACAATCAAATGCTAATATATTTTCATACTAAGAATACAGAAGAATATAACTCTGTCCGAGTTATTTAAATAAACAGAGAAAAATAAGATAATTCTCAAGAGGAAATATCCTAAGCAAAGGTGAGGTGCAGACCTATTAAATTACTTCATCCACAAGCAAGATGCAGTCTACACCAGAAGAGTAAAATGAACTTATATCACTCAATTTCTGATTGATGCTATTTTCAGAAGACCCCAACTATGCTACATCCTTGCAACTTCATCCTACTGGCTATCATTTATCTGTGATAACTTGCTGGACAAATACCTGTTTAGCAGATAATGACACTTTTTTTGCTAAAGGAAAAATACTCCAAACAACACAGGGAAAGCCAAAGTGCTGTAGGAAATTTGTATTTACATTTATGACATTTCCTTCTCTTATACTTGTCTCTTTCTGTGTAGTAGGTATCATTTAGCTCCTGAACACAAATACCTTGCTGCGTATGAAGACTGTCTTAATGCCACCATACACTTTATGAAGAATATAGAGCTCTATGGCGTGGATCCTGCCAATGTAATTGTCTGCGGGGACAGTGCTGGGGGCAATCTAGCAGCTGCTGTTAGCCAGACCCTTGCAGGTAGATCAGACCTCCCCAAACTACGTGCTCAGATCTTGATCTACCCAGCCCTTCAGGTGCTGGACTTCAATTTACCATCCTATCAGCAGAATCGGGGAGTCCCTCTCTTATACTGAGAACATGCCGCTTTCTACATGTTACAGTACCTAAATGAGAATGCATCAAATCTGGAGAGGTCTTGGAGGGTTCCCATATTCCTATAGATATTAAATTAAATTATAGGAAGTGGGTGAGTCCAGATAACATCCCTGAAAAATTTAAGGTCAGAGGCTACAAACCACATGTGCTACTTGACTGTACAACCGAAGTGTATGAGACAGTGAAAAGATTCTGTGAGCCCAACCTGTGTCCGCTGTTAGCTGAAGATGCTCTTATTCAGCAGCTGCCTGAGACTTTCATGTTGACTTGCGAGTATGATGTGCTGAGGGATGACGGCTTGCTTTACAAGAAGAGATTGGAGGACAACGGTGTTCGAGTGACCTGGTACCGCCTCGAGGATGGATTATCATAAGCCTATATGATTACTGCAGTTTCTTATTTCCAGCTGGGGAAAGGGGATTGGACAGCATTGTTATATTCATAAAAGCTCTGTAAAAACAACTTTCCCTCTTTATGCTTCTCCCACTAATGTCTCCGTTTAGGCTTCCAAACCTCAGGTAGTACTTGTCAGCAAAAATTTGATACCCTTTGATGTGTAAAATACCGATTTTGATATTAATGAACTTCAAGTACTGTCTGAACACTGGTCTTTGTCCTCATGAGACTATTGACAGTTCAGTCTTTACAGTTTAAATATTTTCCACATGCTGTGTTTCAATCCCTTTTCTTTCAAATCAGCATCTGATTGATTCCTTGTATTTAATTACCGGATGATTTAATTCTCTGTAAATAATGTCTGTGGAATGATTTGGATTAAATAACTCCTGTGAATTACAGTCGGGATCTTTGTGATGTCCATTTGGTAAGTTCCAAAGCATGACTTTATTTAGCTAAAAACTACCAGTTAGGTACATAGTGAGCTGGAGGGAAGAGTCAGAGGAAAGCTCTGGAAAAACAGGCAGAGATCAAGGTCTCAGTGAGGAGATTTGACATACACTCAGTGGGCATGGCAGAACCACATCCGCAAGAGCAGTAGTACAAGGCCCAAGTTAATTGGGGACACCTTGCTGGAGGCAAGTAAGGGCTGCCCTGATTTTGAAATAACTGTAGCTCTACAACCTCCCATTTAATTTTGGGATGTCTCCATTATGCCCACTGAAGCTCAAGGTGAGAGATACTGGTTGAGAGGGAACACTTCTATCAGGTTTTAGAAAGACAGTAAGGGTCAGTGAACTGTGCTTTTGATCTATGTACACTGGAAGGTTTAGCTTAAAGAGAGAGAAAATATGAACCAAAATGTTTTCATGTTCTTTCAGAGACTGGTTCCCCAGTATTATTTTTTTAGAATTTGTGCTGTGATGTTTCTCCATGTTTTGAGTTTTCTTTACAGAGCAAGGCAGTGTATTCCTTGACATGATGCTTCATTATACCCTGCTGATGAAAGCAAGGAAAAACAGCAGTGAGCCTACTCAAAGCAGTAAGACTGAGGAAATGAAAATCCTAGGGAGAAAAAAAAAAAAAAAATCCCACGACAGGAAATCAGAAATTTTTCCAGAAACAAACGCTGTCTTCCGTTTAGATTTCACAGTGCAAATGTCGCCCTTCCTTTAGCTTCCTGCAGGCTGCCGTTAGACAAAGAATCCCTAAACTTAAGGACAAACGACCTACTCCCGGCGACCTGAAGGTGAATCCGTCAGGAACGCAGGTGCCCTGCAGCCCACTGCCGCTGCAGGTTGTCCGGCTCTCTTGAAACGGCTGTACCGGCCCCAGAGCCCGAACGCCAGGCTCTCTCCGCGGGACGCGGCGACGAGCGCCTGCCCCGAGCGCCCCTGAGGCTGCCTGCGCAGGTCACGCACTGCCTCCTTGAACCGAGATTACACCGCGCCTCAAGCCGGCAGCGCGGCCTCCCCCCCGGTGCTCGCTGGCCGCCCGCACCATGACCTCGGCGGCGGCTTTGCAGAGCTGTCACAAACGGCCCGTGACGCCGCCGGCCCGGGCCGCGGTCGCGGTCGCGGCGCGGAGGGGGGCGGGCGGCCGCTGCCGGGCCCCGCCGCGGGCCGGGGAGCCCCGCGGGGCCGCCGCCGGGCCATGGCGCTGCTGCCCGCGCTGCTGCTGCTGCTCCTGCCCCTGGCGGCGCTGGCGCTGGCGCTGGCCACGGTCCTCCTCGGCTTCCCCAGCTACGACATCCCGCCCGGGGTGAATCAGCCCGCCAAGCTGCGCCTGGTCCTGGCCGTCCTCCTCAGCACGGCGGCCCTGGTGAGTCGCGCCCTCCGCCCCGCCGCCGCGCTTATCGTTTCGGGGGGCGGGGGAGTGTTTCCACCCGAGCCGGCGGGGGGTGGATGGGGGGTGGGGAGGCTACAGGGTTTCGCAGGTCCGCCCCCCCCCCCCCCCCCCCCCCACGCCGCAGCCGCCCGGGCCGGGGTCCCCCGCGGCGAGGGTGGGCAGCCGCCGCCCGCCAGCGGGTTGCGTGAAACTCGGGGCGGCCCCGGCGAGCCCCGGCCCACGGAGTGCGCTAGGAAGGAAAAAAACCCAACAAAACCAACCAACCAAAAAAAAAAAAAAAAAAAAAGAGCCTGGATTAAGATCCGCATGCCCCTGCCGCCCTCATGTGATGCTTGCGGCTCCACATCATGGGGAGAGTGCTGCGGGGGAGCACCCTCAATCAGGACGCTGCTCGTGTCGTGGGCAAAACCCATTTCACGTTCAGAAGTAGCATGCTAGGGCTTGTTAGCAGAGATTGCCAAACGGCGGTGCTGATTTAAGTGTGGAATTCGGAGCTGAGCTGGTGTTTTGGCTGATAACTGCCCTCAGCTTTAGGCGAAGTCACCTTGCACAAAGAAAACTACAGCCCTTCAACTGCTCCTGCCATGGTTGACGTTTATGGTACAAAATCCGGTTAGGGCTGCTTTACTTAATCCCTGGGCTCCCTTTTACAGCATTGCATAAACAGCATTAGAGCTCTCCTAAACTCTTCCTATGTCACTTGCCGTATCTTTTAATTTTTTTAAATCTTCAATTTTCTCCTTCACTCCTTTAGCCACAACATCGCGTTTGCTATCACACAGACCTTGTTTGTTTTCCTCCACACAGTTTCTTACACCATTGACATCCTCTTGAAATTTACTGGCAAAGCTACCTAGCTCTCCTGGATCCCACTAGCACGTGACAACAAAGGAATGGATAAAGACAGACCCCCATTGGGCACTTAAAATTGGGCTCTTGTTTAGTAATGCAACTGTAACAGTTTATTTGTTTAATTCCATTAATTTGGTTCCCAACTTCTTGTTCATTTACTACATCAGATTTATATTCTAGCTTGCAAGATCACTGCAAGAGCATTGGGAAAGGAAGCTTCTTGATTTTGCTCAGTAAATCTGTTGTGCAAATAAAAAGCAGTAACTAACTTGCACAACACAACTCAGCACTTAAGGTTTGCAAATTCACTGAGTTTTATGATCTAATTCAGGAATATTAGTTTATGCAATTAAGAACCATTAAAGCTTATATTGCTGTTTCTATATATGACATTTCATTGTTGTTATCAAGTATAAATGAAACAAGAATGAGCACAAAGTGTGTGCAGGACACTACTGACAATTAAAATGTATACTCCAAGACAGCCAGTTTGGATGGCCTATATAAAATTTCTGAAGTGTTATTAGAATGACACTGGATTTGAGTAATGGAAGTAAATTTTTTACAATCTGTAGGGTGTAAGAACATGGGAAAATTGGTTTTCTCGAATCGGAGAGCTTTATTTTTATCGGACAACAGGGGTCACATTGCTGTGTGTAAAGCCTAGATTTTTCAGTCTGATTCTTCAGATTCCAGCTGGTATGATAAAAGGTAGAACTTCTCCTTCGTAAAACTAATCTAGGCAAGCTTAAAACAAATACTGCTTTCGGACTCAATCCTGGGATCTCTCTTAGGAGACTTAGGACTTCCTTTTCTTTCTTAGGACTGGGCATTCCTGTCAAGAAAACCAGCTGTGAAGTTACTTTTCCTCACTGTTTTCCACAGGTTTATTAAGGCAAAAACCAAGGACTAAACAACCTATTAGAACGAACTCACCTATCAGTACTCAGTATAGAGGAAACCGTTCAGAGAGTCTTTGGGAGACGCTTGCATAGCCATTATCCTCCTCTATGAACAGTCCTCACAGTAGTTACTCTAACTTCTTGTGCTGTTATTCTTATATCTTCTTATAGCGTATTCATATTTTAAAACATTACCACTTTTTTTTTTTTTTTGGTAAGCTCTGTGTTTCTTTAAAATTTCCCTCAAACACGGTTCAATGTAAGTATGATGCAGAGTTTTTATACCTTAGCTAACTCAAGACTTTTAAAGAAGCCTTAATTTCTTTTACCTTTAACAGGGAAAGATTTTGGAGAAGACTGGACTTTGCAGTCAAATCACTTTTGGCCGATACGTGCGACAGGGACGGAAACTAGGGGTGGATCCAAAGCTCTTCATCCAGGATCTGCAGTTTAACAAAGTACCTGTGAGGGTTTATCAGCCTAAAGCTACCTCTGATGGGCGAAGGAGAGGTATCATCTTCTTTCATGGAGGAGGCTGGGTATTTGGAAGTCTTGGTAAGATGTTTGCTGGAGGAATAATAGTAATGTAGAAAGAACATTCTCATCTTTTTATAAAACTGAAATAAGAGGAGGTTTCAGCATGTGATTTGGGAGGAGGTCTGAAGACAAATACATGCCTTTCTGGAATGAACATTCCTTAGCTGTCTCAAAGATCAGGGCAATAGCAAAGCACTAATGAAAATATTTCTTTTCCAGATACCTATGAAAAAGTATGCCGCTACATATCCAGAGAAAGTGAATCGGTAGTTGTATCTGTTCAGTAAGTGAACCCTACCCAGTTCTGTTGTTTGGAGATTATTGTTGCTGTGGCGCCACAGAAAAGCTGCACTGGTTTTGGAGATGTTCTTTTTTGCAGAGAAATTTCTAAAGAATTCAGTGAAGTCCATAAAGAGACAAATAGTGTTAATGGAGATTTCATAGCTCTTAACTGTTCATGCCCTGATACACTCAAAAAGACCCAAATGGAAATATTTGGCACACTAAGAAGCCAATCAAAAACTTAAGTAAAAAAAGTCTTCCTTGTGTTGAACATATGAACATGTTATTCCATGATGCTCCAAACAATTGTGATTTATAGAAAAAGAGAGAATAATCACACAGTATTACTCCCATTTTACACATAGGTAGCAGAGGCACAAAATTATTAAGTTATCTTGTCAAGAATACACAGGGAGTTTTCAGCATGACTAAGAAATGTACAAAGTCTCAGTCAGACTCTTAACCAGAAGACAATCCTACTTTACTGAGTCCTTGTGACTGAATACACAATTTACAGCTTATCCACAATCACTAACTGAGGAATGCCTGCTTAGGAGGTAATGAATATCCTAACCTAGAGGAAAAATACCCCAAAATGATAGTGCTGGAAGACAGCATAGGATACCATTTCCTGATTAATACTAGTGACATTTCCTTCTCTTACACTTGTCTCTTTCTGTGTACTAGGTATCGTTTAGCTCCTGAACACAAATACCCTGCTGCGTATGAAGACTGTCTTAATGCCACCATACACTTTATGAAGAATATAGAGCTCTATGGCGTGGATCCCGCCAATGTAATTGTCTGCGGGGACAGTGCTGGGGGCAATCTAGCAGCTGCTGTTAGCCAGACCCTTGCAGGTAGATCAGACCTCCCCAAACTACGTGCTCAGATCTTGATCTACCCAGGCCTTCAGGCACTGGACTTCAATTTACCATCTTACCATCAAAATCGAGGAGTCCCTCTCTTACTCCGAGAACGTGCCGCTTTCTTTGCTTTGCAATACTTAAATGGGGATGCACTGCATATGCAAGAGGTCTTGGAGGGCTCTCATATTCCTCCAGATATGAGGCTGAAGTACAGGAAGTGGGTGAGTCCAGATAACATCCCTGAAAAATTTAAGGTCAGAGGTGTGAAGCCACTTAGGCCCACTGATTTTATAGCTGAAGTTTATGAGACAGTGAAAAGATTCTGTGAGCCCAACCTGTGTCCGCTGTTAGCTGAAGATGCTATTGTTCACCAGCTGCCCGAGTCTTTCATCTTGACTTGTGAGTATGATGTGCTGAGGGACGACGGCTTGCTTTACAAGAAGAGATTGGAGGACAACGGTGTTCGAGTGACCTGGTACCACCTTGAGGATGGATTCCACGGAATCATAAGCCTATATGATTATTGCGGTTTCTCATTTCCAGCTGGGAAAAGGGGATTGGACAGTGTTGTTAACTTCCTAAAAAGCTTATAGTAAACATCTTAGATTCCACGAGTCTGTTCATGCCTCAACCTAGGAAAATATCTTTTTAGGATATTTAATATCAGGTGATGGGTAGTCAATCAAGGGCAGACATTAACAATGATAAACAAGGCTCATCAGAACCTCATTCCAGCTGTTAGTTGGAATGTGGAATATGCAAACCTTATACAAGCTTGTACCATGCTGCAAGCCCTTATCTTTAGCTGTGTCAATAAAGAAGAACATTATTTTGAATGGACATCCTGGTTTGCCCCACTTGTTTAAAATAAAATGTGTCTGTCTATGAAGAGAGACTGTGTGTCGCGCAGGTATGTGTGGTGTGTTGGTATAGAGGAATACATCACTTCTATCACAATGTTTTGAGACGTAACTCTGTGCTGTGATTCTGAACTCTTTACAGTTAGAGAAAAACACCAAGCTGACTTTAGTGGGTTAGGAGCCGCTGTTTTGCTCAACACTAAATATGCAGCCTAGAATGTGGTTACTGGAACAACAGTCACCATGGGGATAGCAAAGAAATGGTTCTACGGCCAAGCAGTTCCACACATCACCCATGTTTCTCAGCACACAGGCGGGCAGAAGTGGAGCCCCTTTCTGCCTTAGTTTTAGCACTGGACAACTGAGTAATCTTTCACCCATGTAACTTGAAGGACAGTTCCAACAACCAGGGAGGGGCGTGCTGGTGAGACAAAGAAATATGATTGCGTCGCAAAACGATGGACAGGATTGGTGGAAAATTGAACCCAAATACTCTGCTAAAGTTCTCATTGGAAACTGTCTGGAAGAGAGGAAAAAGGTAAGATCAGGAAAGAAGTGTGAGAGCAGGAATAGAGTGGGTCAGAACCAATGCTGTGGAGGTAGTATACTACTTCAGTCATAAGCTAGAGCCCAGGTTCATCTCAGAAGCGTGATAAAAGGGAGAAGGATAAGCATCTTGCTTGGCCTGCATCCATTCATTTTGTTAATGATCAGCCATTCTTCTCTCTAAGCCAGGACAGAAGCAATGCCTGAGCATGGGTTACATTGTATGGTTCACACCGGACATCATATTAGCCAATTAAAAATGCTATAGCACTTTTTATGGCAATCCCTTCAGACTGCTACACAACTTCCATACAACTAACTATACAACAACATATACAACTTAATAATATAAACCAACATTATACAAGAGAGGCTTCATTAATCCTTCTGTAAGTTAAATACTTATTATTACTTGTATCAGAGGATCTTTAATGATTTGGATATTGGTTTCTTTACTTGTATAAACAAGAGGATCTTTGCTAGCAGAGCTGCTCGATAGATTGCATGCCCTGCTTAAGGGCTGAGCAAGATTTTATCATGAGACATTTAACTTTGTCAAAACATGCCTGTTAGGTTCAATATTGGAGCTGTTAGGGCAAATCCTCCCGACTCCGCTAAAATTACTTCCTTTAGACGTGTTTTTTTTTCTGGAGCAAAATGCTAGACTATATTGCAGAGACTGGCCTGCTGCAGCAGAAGTGGGAACAAAGGGACAAAAAAAAATGTTTGTTTGTCCTTTTCAGATGCTAGTTCACATGGCAGGTAAAAGTATTAAACACCAAACCATGAATAATTTTTCAGGGGCTGTACAGTATCTTGTATTTACACCAAGGAATCAATCCAGAATTTTATAATGGCTGATTATGCCAGCTGACTTTACCATCTGAGAAAAAGTACCATAGCACAGACTTCTTTCCAAATAAGTGCTTTTTAAATGCATAGATGAAGAAAGCAGCACTGGAACAGAGCTTCTGTAATGATCAGATTGCCTTAGCTATACCGAGTGTTGTATGTATCTCTCTAGTTTATAAAAGACACTGGGAAACTCGGCAGCAGCGTATACAGAACAGACTTCATTTGCTTCCCAGATCACAAACCAGACCAAACACTAAGGAGAACCATGATGGAAAAATTTGAGGTAAGTAAAAGAAATTTCAAAGGTGGGGCTGTATGTGCCAACATTCCAAACAGTGATGATCTTTGACTAATACTTAATTCATATTTAATATCCTTAAACAACTATATACATAAAAGAAGGCACTGCAGCTCCGTGGCAAATTTACAGGATCCAGAGCTCCCTCATATGTTTGATTAAAGTAGGATGCCTTTCAGAGGTAGACAAACAGCACATACTTCCTGGTACTCTCTGGTTGTTTCTGAGTCTCTGCTTTGGTGAGTGACCAGGGCACATGAAGAAAATCAGCACATCACTACCAGCTAGCACTGGGTATTGCATCTTCAGGACATTCTGTGGGCTATAATATGAGCTTGCCAGTAAAAGAGGATTATTTTCACCAGCACACCTCCGATTCATAGGAATGAACTGCATTTAAATGCGTCCCAGATCTTTCACAACAATACTTTTCCCACAAGTATCATCTGCTAGAATGTCCCTTCCTCCAAGGTGCCTCTCCACCCCCAAATATTCTTGTCATTCTCTCCTGACACACAGTTAGAAGGTAGTATATGTAATGCTAGTGCACAATGAAACACTTAAGCAGCACAAGACAATCAGCTTTTCATTTGCAGGCTTCTTAAATGTATCTGCAAATCCCTGATGCATGTGTTGAAACCAGACTAATCAGATCTCATGACATACAGATGTAGTTGCTTAATTTAACTGGACACCTACTTTACTTGAAATGCAAATGCCTTTATTTTCAGGGATTAAATTATAAGTAATGTAAGTACGGACAAAATATTGTCATATCATTGGTAGTACAGTCTGACTCAAAAGCATGCTAAGCCGTCTGAATGCTATGTTCAAAGACAAGCAGCATGGTTTAATTTCTCATTTAATTCTCATTTCAGGGCCTGCCAATGCAGCAATTCTTCACCCATCATGAGGAACCAAGAAGCCGAAATTTGGTATCGGAGTATGACGATAAATACAATAGACATGGTTACAACCCTGTGCTGCCTCCCCTCCGCAGCTGGAATGGACGCAAGTTTGCCTGGATTCCTCAGAAATCAGATTTTCCCATTCTTGGTAGTTTTTGGCATTATTATTTCAATCAGATGGAACATGGTGCAGTGGTCAATATATAGACTTACAGCCAGGAACCTCCTTCTGTTTTAATTCTGAAAATGGATCTTGTGGTGACTTTTGGCTGCTTTCTTACCCAGTCAGTAGCTTATTCTTCAGATTGATAAAGTGGAAATGTTATCCATACAACAATACTTAATCACCACAGGAAGCAGTGAAGGATAGTGCCAATAAACAGATTTCTCTCCCCTATACAATAATGCAAGACACCAGCTGAAAACAAGGAGAGCTGTGAGATACAACTGCAGGAGTATTATTATGTTTCTGAATTTAAGCGACATGTACTGCTCTTCTAACTTTTTTAGTATCTACCAGAGAGACTATGAAGAATCAGGACTCTTTACATTTATACCGTTACTGCTGTCCTATTGATATCTAACAGTGATTTTCCCTTCCAGCCAGAGGGTAGACACACATGCTCTGGGAACAAAAAGATCTGTTTTGTCCTTAATCTGCTGTCAAAATAGTACAAATATTCCCTATGACAACTGTGGAGTAAAAACACCAGAACCCAAAATTTAATTCTATCATTTCTAACATTTAATCATTTCTTGTCTCAGAACCACCTACCAACTATGGCATTCTTGAGCACCTGATGAAAAAATGGCACGAGAAAGAAGATGGAGTGATGAACAGTGTCTACACCATTTCCTATGAAAGCCCACCGATTTCTGCTTTTGCTACTTGTCAACTGAGACAGCCAGCTAAAACTCATGATCTCCCTTTCAACCAGGGATGTCTTCCCCAAAACATTAGTAGAATCCTGGATTATGAAGGGGGTCAGAAATACCTGCAAGCCATCAGCCAACTGGTGAGAGACAGAAAAGCAAGGGATGCCTCCGTGTAAACTGCTTAGGGTGATCTTGAGTACTACTTAATATAGCTTGTTGCTCATGTACGTAAGAGTGATTTGTTCCATGCAGAAGGAATGAGAATTAGGTTATAAATGTGGAGGGCTGTCTACTAGTTAGAACAAGTTGCTGGGTTACATGCTGACCTGCAGATGGCTGGGAATATTTCAGAAGATATTAAATCACTGGAAACAAAATTTTCATCTGTTGGTTTCTAGTCAATGAACAGTTGCAGGAAGGAAAAAAAAAAACAGAATGGGACTGAACCTGAAAGGATATAAATCTCTTAATTGCTTTGTCCTTAGCTGTTTTTTTCATTTTTACACAGCTTGCTATAATTTCTTTGACAAAAGAGTAGAAAAGAAACTTGTGTTATTCCATAATGTGTCTGAAACATCCAAGGATAAAGTAAACCTATGAAATGGCTGCATACCTAAGGACAAGGTGAACCAAGGTTTATCCCAATGCAGTAAGCAAGCAGACCTTGATTGCCCTTGGCTTTACATATTGAATGGCACTTAATGGTAGATAAGCTGCAAAGTAAACTACATTAGTTGACCTTACATTACCAAACAGTAAACCTAGAAGAAATAGTTGTAGGTGGCCTTTATACTGCTGGATAGGCCACCCCGATCCTTTACTTGGTTGAGAAAGTATGTGAACGACCTATGTAAAAAATGCTGACAGAAGTCCAAATTCTTATTGCACTGATGTGCAACTCCTGTATTTAAATCACATTTGGTCCAGAGGAGATATTTGGAAGGTTCAGCTGCTATTGGTCTGAGGCTCAACAATAAACTTGCAGCAAGTTAAAGGCTTAGATTAAATATATCTGGAATTAATTCAATACATATTTATCTCTTAAACAATTTTGCTCAAGATTAGCAATAATATAATTATTTTTAGGAACAAGATAAAGCATATACTTTAGTCTTGGCATGGACAAGCCTCTGGCCATGGTCTGTACAGTTTTACCCCTGCAACATTTTAGTCACTGTGATTTAGGTTTGCTTTTTCAAGGTCGGATTTTCAACTGAAGGACATGGACGATTCAGGCGTGTGTGTAGAGCAACAGTGGCACCTATTGGCAAAGCCATTCTTCACTGACTGTGAGACAACCAAAAACGTCTGCAAGAGAGGTATGCAGACCCTCAACTAGTTGCGTGAATCAGAAGGCAGCATTGTTAATGAAATCTTTCAGAGATGCAAGAGCCCTGATAATTAGATAAGCATTATATGGGGTTTTTGGGGGCTTCAAAGCCCCAGGGAGATCAAAGGCAATTAGAAAAAATTGAAAGCAAAATAGGTGAAAGTAGTCACTGAAACACAGCCAGCTATTAGTGCTGTGTTATAAAAAACACATTCTCTTAAAAAAACCATCTTTAAAATAATCCATAAAGAAGGCATGCCTTACAATGGAATGACAATTGGCGGATACAGAAATTCTTGTATCCACAAGGAAGTCCATCCAGATTAATTTTATTGCCAATATGACTATAAAAAGTGTGTTTTTCTGTTTGTTACCCATGTGCTAATATTTTTAATGAAAATACCAACCAGGCATGCATCTTAATAGCACAACAAAGCCCATTTAATATTTAGAATACAGCTTAGAAAATTATACAAAGGTAGTCTTCATTTCACACAACTCTATCAGTTTGCTTAAAAATCTGGTCATCAATCATTCATAATTATTAAATATTTATAGTAAATGAAACATTTATGGTTATTATCTACCGTGCTTCTAAAACCAAAGCTCATATATGGAAAGAAATGACCAGCTTGCTGTACAGGGAATTACTGAGATGCACAAGTACCACCTTTGAAATTTGTAGGAAAACATTAATTCTAAATCTGTAAACTGACTGGGCAGGGCTCCCCAAGCACAGGTCTAATCGGTTCAACTGTTGAGACACTTACAAGTAAAATACACAACTATGACGCCCAAAGGAACCAAACAAAGCATGCAGCTAACTGGATGAAATACATTTGGATAGAGAGCTTCTTAAATAGAAAAATGCACAACTCTATGAGACGTGTCAGTTGTGATTAATGATACCTGGTAGCAAAATATCTGATTTGAACTGTTTAACTGATTATCTGTTTTCACTTCAGCAATACTAAATATGCATCACAGATATCTAGCCAGCTTTTTGGTGACTCAAGCTTCAAGCTGAACTCATGACAGAAAGAGTCCAGGCTTCTCCATCTCTTGATCCAAGTTCAGTGAAGGTGAACATACATACACCAACCAGCCAGTAACAAAAATTGAATGAATGTATCTTTACCTCAAACACATTGCTCAAACATTCTACAAGACAAAATTTCAGACAGAATAGCACTGATATTCAAGCTTTTCCTCCCCTTTTTTTCCTACAAAATGTAGTTGGCCTAGATTATTCCAGACAGAACCCCCCAAAACCGTAAGGTTGAGCCATTGCTGAAAGCAATGCTGCAAACACATTGCTACACCAAGAATACCCCATTTATATTTTCTTGCAGACCATTTTGATTAGGTCATAATCCTAGGTTCTGATCCTGTACATCTGTTTCATTGCCAATAGGTAGAGGTAAGCGCATACACAATTTTTTCCAAGTACTATACTGCATTTGGCAGAAGTGTGTTGAAGTAGGAATGGCAGATAAAAATGAAGGATACCTACACCTATAGTTATAGATGCTAATTCTTGCTGAGACAAACAATGCTGTTTAATCAGTTACAATATTGCTGTGCTAGAGATTCCTTTAATAATAAATAGCCTTGTTGTGTCTAACACAAAAACATTTCCCAACTCCCTCAAATCTTCAGAAATTACAAGGACAATTACAATTACTCAAGATAAAACCACTAAAATGGAGGTCATTTTGCCTGTGCTTCAGAACAGGTGAAAACTGAAACAATTAAGATGTTTACAGCTGCCATGGAAAAGAGACGAGAAAATTTGAAATGTCATCATTAAAAAATTTGCAATAACTTAGAAATCCATTTACTAATAAATAGAAAATGCAGCCAACTAATGAAAATGTACAACAGAAATGCTGGGTTACACTATGAAGATGTACACTTTTCAGGAAAAGGGGATATTAATGATGAAAATAGCATAACCTTACAAAGAAAAGAGATCAACTTGAAATACAGACCTGGTGATAGAAACTCTTGAACTTGGAGACCTCTGAAATATGGATCCAGTTCAGAACTTAAGTACATTTCTATCAGACAAGTATAGGTAATGTTTATTCTGGTACGCTCTGATGTTGTAAGGCAGAATTCATTAATGTACAACAAGCACTTTGGGACTCCTGGGAATCATTGCAATATGCAAAGGGCTACCTTTTGCTGATGTGTCAGGTTTATCCAAGCTTTTTTTGAGAAACTTTTTTTTAGTTTCAGGGCCTTGTAGTCACTTGTGGCTGGAAAGCAAGAGTGCACCAGTCTCTCCAATTTTTCATGGAGCAAATAGATGTTTTGATACAACTCTGTTATGAAAATGTTCTAGCAGCCTTGATTGCATGAAAGCAGCCTCATATTTGAACTTCTGTGACATTAAAGAGACAAAGTGGTAGTCAGAATTGATGCACATCTCTCAAAGCAAGCATATTTCTTGCCTTGAAGGAGACCGATGTCAGCCTAGATGAGCTGCACAAACAGGAAGACAGATTCTTTGGACTGAGAATCTCAGTCAGGGTTGGGGCTCAGACAAGGAACACTGATTCTGGCTGGCAAGTTTGGCAATAATTGGGGACTGTGGATGCCAGCTGTGAAGTGAGGATGGTCACAGAGACTAAATGGCAAGGTTTCAGGGAGAAGAGAAACAGGCTGTTGACAAGACGTTGTTCACGTGGTCAGGAAGCCTCTTTCAGAAAGTTATAAATATTCCTTGGAAGGTGCTTAAAAAGAGCTATCCAAGTCAGTTAACTGGTGCAACAGCTTCACTGGTCTGAATTTGAGCGCTACCTAACAGGGACACAATGGCTGCCAAGTCCTGTCCTCCAAATCTGCACATTCCACTGCACTGATTTCTTTGAACAGTGCCTTTAAGCACGTATAGCTCCTGGGACTGGGATTCAGAGTCACCCTGCTCCCATAAAAAGCTTTCTTTGATGGTAGTTACACAAGGCATGCATATCTGGCAAAGCCTGTTGTATATTTAAACATGTATTTTTCCTATTGGTGATGAAAACATCGAATTGCATTAGTAACTAACCTTTTCCTTTTTAAAATTTTTGTACTGTTTGCTGAACTGAGCTGAACTGATCAGCTCTTGAAAGGCACCATCTTAAAACCACGCCATTGATACACTTTTTTCCCCCCGTAAGTCTAAGCAGTCTAAACAGATTTCATTTGCAATACACCTATGATGATAATCTTACTGCCACGTGTGGTTGTAACACTTCAGGAAAAAAATTAATTTACTAGCTTTTAAAAAGAATTCATATTTGGTCCTTCTTTTCTAGACAGTGCAGCTTTCCTCATAGAAATACTATTATGCATCAGCCTAAACTACAGCTCCCATCAAGATTTTCATCAAACAAGGCAAATACTTAAAACAAAGTGCTGTTTCACACAGCTTTTAAAAGTGGCATAGAGGACCACGTAGGGGCATAGTCACACTGATTTCAATAATACTAAGTTAACCATTAAGTGCGGTTAGGCCCTGCTTACTCACCTGAACAAAGAGTGCATAAACTTCCCAAAACACGACACATTCTTTGCAGAAACCTTTTACTTAATCTATACTCCATGTTCACATTTCAAAGGAGCCACTTGTCTTCAAGAGTAGCTATAAGCAACAAAAATGCAGCAGCATGTATGAGCTGTCTCTAACGAAGACATTCCCTTGATTATTTTTTTGGTCTTGTTTTCTTACGATTTAAAATCTATGCAAGTTCAAAAGGCTGTTTGTGGGAATTACTTCACAAAGAAGTAAGTGTGGGATATTGAAGAACTGCTGTGGAATATAATACATTCTTCTATATGTAACTGTGAAGTAGCTCCTAAGCTTGCTGCTGTAGAGAACTCCATCCTGACAGCATTTAAAGGAAATAATTTTGTACTTGCAGTGGTGGGGGCTTTCGCTCTGGGTATGGAAGGACCCAAGTTCTATTCAACAATGACCTATAACAAAATTGTTATATAAATAATATACTAGTTGTTTTGGGGCAATAACATTTGCTAAGAGGGAAAAAAACTCTAGGCACAGTCATTTTATAGGGAGTTACTCTTTATTGTCACATACTTTTATTCTTTCAATTGCAACAACCCCTAAGGATGCCAGCCTCATTGTGCAGAACTCAGTTGTAAACAGACAATACAAAGACAGCCCCTGGCCCAGAGAGCTCCCAAACCGAGGACTGTTTAAATACTCTGTCAGGATTTAAAAAAATACATTGAACAATCCAGCCCATTTTTTTAAAATAAGAACTCAGGATTGGCTGCATAAATATGTACTTACCTGCTTCAGTGCTGTAAATATGTAATTTAGGCTGCTGCCTCATGACATATTTTGTGTCTAATTTAAGGAACTGCATATTTGGACAAGAGGGTCTGGATGCCTGTCAGGTAAATATTACAAGGCGTAAATTTTCACAGCAGATTTAACACTAAATTTAGTTAGCACTATATATAAAGGGAACATTGACCTGATGGTAGCCCTTGTCCTTGACAGAGGTTGGCCTGAGAGGTAGTTAAGAATCCCTGAGGAACGCCACTGAAGTCTCCCTAAGTTTCAAACAACTACATTCTGTTGTGGTCAACCCTGACATCCTTTATATCAGCACTTTAGCAGCTTCAGCTGGCATGGAAGCTTATAGCCTTGTCCTCCCTAGTTCACCTCAAGGTGGGGAACACTCATACCAGACACAAAAGTGCTTATGGAGAAGAGGCTTAGAGGCTAGGCATTGCCTAAGTTTCTTGTGTGCCTCAGCCTAGCAGCCAATAAAGAGAAAATCTTGGATTTTTAAAATTAAAAATAAAGCACTTTTGAATTCCTACAGTGATACAGACGCTACGGTTTTGCACATGCTGGTTGCTGGTAACTGCCCACAGAGTCAGCTTTCTAATTTAAACTCTTCACTTTGAGATATCTAGAGGAACACTATAAAAATCCACTGGTTTGTACAGGCAAGCCTGCATTTTTCTTCTGTTCCTTCAAATGCTTGAGCTTTGAAAGGACCTTTAGTTATGTCAATGCTCTCACTGGACAGCCCATTCTCCTTCAATATTCTTGACATTTTGGGTTATCAGTAATTCTACTTTTAAATATATACTTAGCACAATTCAAGTATTTGTTTTTGTAAAACAGGTGTGGACATTCTTCACCATGTATATCACTACATACTGCATGGACACTTTTCATTACTGCTGTTACTTATAAGCATTGAAAGCAAATCACTTAATCCAGACTCTCAAGGGCTTTAGGCTTAAATACAGCAATCCCACTGGTAAATACAAGCTCAGTAAAATCTCAGCCAGGTTAGAGCAGAGCAAGGCTTAGTCTACACTGAAAATAAGGGCACTGTAGACATGCAGGGAAGCAGCAGGTGGCAGAATTTGCTCTGTTCTAGTACTCCCTGAAGACTGCACCATGGTGCCTTGGGTTCTCTGGCATCTAACGATTGTTTATGAGGAGCTGTCTCTCAGCCTCTGATTTGTGACACCCCGACCATCTGTGGACACCGAGGCTCACTGCATGGTGTGCAAAAGTCCGAGTGCTAATCAAAGGACCGCTGGCAGCTGTGATCTGGTATAGGTCCCCAGTGGCCTAAAGGCCCTCTTCAATTTAAGGGAAATGAGTACCCCCTCTTTCTTATGGGGACTATTTCTCCCTGTTCCTTAAAATACTGTTGCATCTCTGTTCAGAGGATGCAGCTTTTCCAAATGTTTTGAAATCCCTGGAGATGAAAGGTGCCATTGTTAGTATTCTTTATTTCTACTACAGTAGAAACGAGGTCAAAGCAGGATTGAAGGTAAACTGTGCTTGATTTTATGCAATCGACACAAAAAGCAGACCTTGGCACAGGTAGTTGTTAAATGGTACATGGCTGATAGACAAGGTAGCAAGAGGTCTTGCTCTCCTTCAGGAACAGTATTTTTTTTCTGGAAATAGTAAATTCCCAGAAAAACGTTGATGCAAGACGGCTCAAAATGACCTGCAGTGTTTTAACATGAACAATTTGCATTGTCACACAAATTTGTGTGATTTACACACTGCCCACTTTCACCTTTCACGCTCCATGATGTAATTTTTGAAGACATTGCTATATCCAAGAAATGTTGCTCCCACAGTTTTCAGGGGGAAACTGGCCCTTTGTCAGTGATTGAATTACAAGGAGGCAAGGTGATTTGCCTGCGGCTAGTCAGCAGGAGAGCTGGAGAAACAACACAGGCATTTTGATCCTTAGTTCCGTATTTTAAACACTTGACTAAACTTTCTCCCCACAAAATGTTAGCGTAGACCAAACTCTTCCGCTTCATTGCTCAGACAGCATTGTCAGCCTGTGTTTACATGATCAGTGTTAGGCAGGGTTGTTGGTCTGTACCTGTTTCCCTGATTAATGAGTCTTTTCTCTAGCTGGTCATTTCACAGAAACAGCTTCTTATTTTCTATTTATAGGGACTATTTGCAAATCCACCTCAGTCAGCGGCATTGAAATCTCAAAATCAGCAAACTGCTACAGGGAAAAATATGTTCCAATTAATATTAAATGAGAAATGTGCTAATTTTTTTTTTCCTTTTTCAGAGCTGCTAATGAGAAAAATCAAAATAGCATCTTCCAGTGAACTGGTGACAGATCTAAGGTGTTAAAAGTTTAAATCTGAACACAAACAAAGCACTCTCAAGCCCCCAAATACCAACACTGTTAATGGCAAAATGTCAAAAGTGCCTGTGAGGTTTCAGGTGGCCTTTTAAAAAACTGAACACTGGCACCAAAACCCCGAAATAATGGACCAGCTTGTTACCAAGCTGGAATAAATTTCATGTTTTTTTAAGGTGAATGTAGCTTTGGCTTATGGTGTTAGTTTGACAGTCTTAAAGATCACAGTCATCTGCTTCCGCCTCAAGCTAAGACAGCAGGCACAGAGGCAGGGTGAATTTATTCAGAGTGCTCTAATTTTATTCAAATTTGTTAGAAAAGAAAAGTGTATTTAGCCTCAGTGAGAAATAGCAGCTTTTAAATCATGTCTTTTACAGAGATTACCGCTGTGGAATCAAAATGGTAGAATTTGCCAGCTTCATACTTAAAATAACATTTTTCTTTCCTTAAAACATATTGAGTCATAGCGAACTTCCAGACATTTTTAAGGCCTATTTTAAGGTGACCCACTATTACCAATTATTTTCTTCCCTTTGGAATTCTGCAACAGTAATTATTTCCTTATTTTCACATAAGTGATGGAATTCCTATGTCAGGAGTACAACAAATTGCCTGTATAAAATAAATACTGACATGCAGATTTATTGTGATATCAGCCACTGTATGACTAAGTTGAAATACCTAAGCAAAAATTTGCTGTCAAACTAGCATTTATCAGTGTAGGTCCTTAAACTCTGCTGGAAATGGCATCGTAATATATATAACACAGCAGGGACCCAGACTACATTTCCAGGGGAAAATTAGGAATTCTACAGCACGAGATGCATTACATACAATATGGTTCAAAGTAAATTGAAAACAGTGGAAACATTTCAAACCGTCTGTAAAAGATTTATGGTCAGGCTGTTAATGCTTAGTTCTTAGAACTGCAACAGCGACCATGATGATTCACAAGAAATCCCCCTTTTCTTGTATCCACTTGTCCCCTTGCACTTCAAAGTTTTGGGGGACCTTCTTCCCCCCTCCCCCCCTTTTTTCTTTATAGATTAAATCAGACACTGTCCAATTAGCCAGTCTCAACCTTGAAACCAAGAATTGTCATTATTAGATTATGGTGGCAGATAGCTGCGTAGCACCACCAAATGTTTTTTCTTTGGTTTCAGAGGAAGAGTCGCATTGTGAAAGCTGGATACCCCCTGCCCCCTCCTCTCTTTCCAAAATGTTGGGACTTTCCATAAATGATCAGAAGATGTTTTAGCCAAAGAGACTCACTGCCATTCATCTGTGTTTAATTATCCAAGAAAGCATGTGCTGGCATTGATGCAGACATGGGTGGGTCTACAAACAAGTCACTGATCCGTGTTCAGTATTAGGAACACAGTAACTTTCAAGTAGCAAACCTGTGTAGTTGTGGCAGCCTAGCTGTAGTGCATGGAGCTAACTTTTTGGTGGGTTTTGCAGCCTGTGCCACATGCTGTACAGCTCTGATTAGATGATTTCTTTGCACCTAAGCTAGTTAACACTGCAGTCGCAGCAGTGGTATGTCTTTGATCACTGTGAATAGCAATAGCACTCATCCTCCCAGCTTGTACACAGCAATATAGTATTACCAACTTTAGCATCAGCATTTCTCATCTCCAAAAATTTATAGGTGACATTCTGGCCCCACTGAAGACAGAGGTAAAAGTTTAATTTATCAAAATACCTGTTAGACACGCAAAAAGATCTCCAGTTTGTCATTTCTTCCCCTTTCACAGATAGGGAAAGGCAGTAACTATCCATTCACTTGCATCAAACCTTTTGCCATCACAAGTTTGATTTCAGAGACAATTGCCTTCAGGCCTTGTAGCAAAGTGCAAAACACATGTCTGAAGAGGTTATTTAAACACTTGGCCTCTCCATGGTACAACATGCCACCCAGGAAACAAATTCCAAGAACACGTGCCTTTAAAAAATAACCTTTAAAAAAGACAGCTGTTGATGCTACACATCCAACCTCAGACATTTGGTCGGTCAGCTTAAACCTATGACAGGCTGTGGCCACCTACAGATGGAAGCCATATTCCATCATCAGCTAAATATATTCATATCGCAATAGGGGCAGAATACAAAAACCCCTGCAAGTCTGCACTTACTAAACTAAGGGATCAATTCCCTAATTCGCCTGGGAAAAGTAATCAAAGCAGACTGGAATAGTCACATTCCAGCCAGCAGACAAACAAAATTGTATTGTGTGTGTATCCCAAAATAAACATCACAGGAATTCTCTACTTGGCCAAGAAAATGGAGGTAATTAGGAAAGGGAATCATCGCGTATACTGATCTATTGATTGACATATTTTGCCCTAGCTTAAAAATGTGCTAAGAAGTGGAAATTACGGGTGTTTGGGGGCTTTTGGAGACAAATTTTTCTCCTTTGCTGTTCAAAAAACCTTATGCAAACCTAGGGGGTTCTACCTAAACTTCAGGGTCTTTTATATTTTGTATCCATACTTACAGCAATCAGGTGTATTTCAGACAACACTTAGGTAGTTCCCCAATTAGCGGGGAGATAAGAGAAAGAGAGAGAGATCTGAATTTGCCACACATCTAATTTTACCTGCCAGGGCAAATATGTTTGCCTGAGCAAAGGCAGACAAGGCTAATGAAGTAGCTGCTTCACTGAATGAAGTGCAGAGAAATTGTTAAAATTCCTGAATCTAGAGCACATATTTATTGCAAACTTATTTGCCTCAACATCTCAGAGCTATAACAAGTCCAAAATCAGGGACACTTAAAAAAAACTGGGGGGGATTGTTTTGCTTTTGTGGGTTTGTTGGGTATTGTTTGGGGTTTTTTTCTTTCGTGTGTTTTTTTTTTTTTCCCCAATTCATCATCCTAATCAGATTCATATGCATGCTGAGCTCTTTACTGTAGTATCACCTTGGGTATAATACAGCATAAAGAAGTGCTCCAAAACACTGCTAAAATGTAGCAGAGACCAATATTTCTGTATTTAGGGGGCAGAATGTGCTTGAACTGAAATTTACAGGAAGGCTTCCCAGTACTCTTACTTCTATGTGAAAGAGAATACACAGGCTCTAATTAAGATAAGCAGTCAGAACATTGCTTATGAATACAGTAATTGCTAGTATTGTAATTAAGAAAAGCAAGAAAACCAATTAGACATTTACGTGTGTTATCATAACTAAAAACTTGATCAACAAAGTTTCCAGAAAAAACCAAAATAATAATCATATTTATTTATTAGATAATTGAATAAAAACTTATTTCACCATGAAAATACTTTGCTGCCCACTGGTGTGATAAAAATCCTGCTGTAAACCTGAGCCATTTAATGCCTGCTCTTTTTTATTTTGCTGATTGTGCTACTCCACAAATAAGTTTAAAAGGAAGGTGTTTGGGGCAGGGACAATTTATCTCCATGTCATAACACACCCTGGGATGCTGAACAATAATTCAACAGGTGGGTTACTGTTATTTTGCAGTTATGCTTCTTTTACTGGCAACTTCCCTGTTTCTTAGTCCCTAAATTACCTATTTCTCCTGCCACTTCTGCTTTTGTCATAATTTTTTATTTGAATCTTGTTCTCCTTTTAACTTGGGCACTGTACAGACATAGGAGATCCTGACCTTTGACTGGAATAGGGAGGCAGTTCTGGAGAGACAGAACGCCCGTAACCTCCAAAAGTGAACAACGTCAGAGGGGAAGGACAGCCTCAAGTTGATGATCCCTTTTGAGTGAATCTCTAGCAAACAAATTTCACTGAGTCACCAAAGGGAAAAAAAAAAGCCTAAGAATTTTTGCTGATAGTTTTTTCTCCTTTCATTTTAGAGAAACATAACACTTAGCTGGATATACCCAGCCAAATGTTTTATGAATTGGGAATCTCCCAAGCTTTTTTATTTAAAGAGGTCTTGATATTCTTTTCCAGTAAGTCGGTATTACTGCAGTAAACACTGAGCCTTTCATAACCTTGCTATGTGTGATCCCTTCTGAAAGTCACTCTGCAATCAAATGTACCGGGATTTCATAATAGTAATTTGCCACACTGTCAGAAATAGGCTTATCATGCTGCTGTCATTGGTATCATGTGAACATCACTCAGTATGCTGTGCCCTTCAAATGAAAGCCAGTGCTCTGAGCCAGTAGTAGAGAGAGAAAGAGAAAAAAGAAGGAAGAGTAAAAGAACATTAACTCTTTAAAGTCAAGTACAGCCTCCATCTGAAGGAGGAAGCTGCAGAGCTATTGTATACAGTGTGGGCACCTGTTTAAACATCAAAAATATTGACTGGGTAATAAAGTTGCATTTTTTTCCACTCCACCTGAAATATCCTGTTGTCTCTCATTCTGTGGAATGTGGCACCTACTAATTTCCAACGCCACTAGAAAGACATCATTCTCAGTGCCCACAAGGCTGTTAGCAGATCTTGACTAGTTGTTCAGGTTTTAACAATATATTTCCATCCTTTTCCTTTTCTGCTTTTTTTGCAAATGTTTTTGTGAGTAGTTTCCTAAGCTTTACCTTTAAAAAGCCTTAGAGATTTGGAATTAACAAACAGAGCTTCATTTAAAGAAGCAATAGGTAACATCCTTTAAAAGGGGTTCTCATCTGCACTCACATAGCTGAAGCAGTGCTTTGCTCAAAACTCTTTCTCCTATGAAGCCACACACTCTGTAAACTCTTTAGTCATTTCCACAGTTGTGTCAACAAATCAGGGAAAAAAGAACCATCATGTAGCTTAGATTGACCAAGCCAACTTGAATGATAGAAACTTGAGTGGATTTTTGCAGTGACAAGTGTCACTGACTGATGTGATGGCTCTTAAAGATTATCCAGAAACCTATTTTTATTGAGTAAATAGAGAAAAAAATATTAGCCTGGTCAGTTCCATAAATTCTCGCAACAAGCGTAAACTACAGGCTTAATACTGCAGGATTGTTTGGGCTATGGATTAGATGCATTGTGCCTGAAGAGGATATATCTTGGTGGATAAAACTTTAACCTTCATATCTGTTCAGGATATTTCTGAACAGCATGGGAAGGAAAAGGAAGAGGAATAAGAACTTACTAAATCAACAAAACCCAAAGCCGTAATATTGGTAATGGCCATAATGTTGTAAGTTACATTTTTAAACTTTTTTCTCCACAGGTACTCATACAAGAGATCTGGTCTTCAGGTAAAGAGGTAATGCTAAACTTAAGATTTAGGATTTTCAAACATACTGAAGTTATTTGGATACCTCCAATTTTTAGCATTTTCCAGACAGCAGGTGCTCAGCACTTTAAGGTCAAGTTCCTCAGGATTTCTCAAGTTGCACACTCAGAACCTGTAGTTACTTTAGAAAGTGTTTGCTTAAATCATCTTGTTGTTTTAAGAATTCATTTTACAAATTGCCTGAGACACCCACAGTGATATTTAGATGCTTTGGGGGGACTTCCCTGTGAATGAATCAGCAGTGTAAAATAATCAGAGTAATGTATTTCTAATGTCATAGTTTTGACACTCAGTGTGGATGTCTTTTCCAGTAATGCTTTTTGTTTAATTTAGACCAGTTTATCTGGAAAGTCTAATTTTCTAAGTGACTCTGAAAAAGAGACAATAAAAATTTTGTGAGCTAATGATTCCATCTCCTGTAATAGCTTCATACCACATTGAAGTATGTGTTCTTTATGACCTTATTCATCTACAGACTCAAGAAATTGCCACAATTTGGTCCATGGAAGTTTCAGGCTGTACTGTTCTCTATTCTTTTGTAAAGAACGCATGAGTGGTTTGAGGTTCTGAGATGGCACAAAGAAGGAAATCTCACCAAACTATGTATGCAGTCACTTCACACTTCAAACATTGCACCTCCACTACTGTGGAAATGAACAGTAATTACAGTAATTTTGTGTGGATTTTGTGCCTGCAAACACACAGAGTGTCAAATTTGCTTAAAAAGATTAGGTAAGATTTGAATACTGTAGCATATATTAGGCAATGTGTTAAAATACAATTAATTGTTGGTTTCTGTTTCTGTTGGCTGTGAAATATAAGCAATTATATTTTACCATAAACATAACTCCTGAATGACTCAAGTACTTTATTAGTAAAATTAAGTGGTTTTATAATTATTTTTGAAACTGTTGGAGGGCATAGGGGGTAGAGAAATAACATCGAGAATGATACCTGGTCATATTCCATGGACAATCAGCCTGAAATGTAATGCCAGGGCCTTCTACAGAAATTATTGATAACAAGCTCCCCATGGAGGTGTACCATTACTTCCTGTTCTCTCTCATGGACCCAGGAAATCTGTTTTGTTGATAGTAGTCTACTTTGGTTGTTATAGAAATGTCTGCAACTATGTTGTCCAGTTCCTTCCAATCCCAGGGTTAAATTAATTCAAAAGACTGCCTGCCAGGATAGAGGTCTAAGCTTGTGTCAACATGTCTTTAGAAATGCATTAACAAGTTGCTCCACATGTATAATTAATAGGGATGAAGGAACCCTAGACTGTCAGAAAGTCTGTACTCCATCCCAGTACATCTCTCGTGCTTCTTTATACTTTCTTTCCTTTATGATGTTATTTCTAGAACATTGAGATAGTTCACCATATATTACTCTTGGAAATGTAAATATTATAAAAGCAGCAACATTGTAATAAAACTACTTTGCCTCTCCGCGCATTTTTTATACAGTGAACTCAAAGTGTTTTAACAGAGCTTGATTAAAAATTAAGCCTCTGTACAGCTGTGTCAGGCAGGTAAGTAGTATCATATCCATTTTACAGATGGTTAAACGCACAATAGAAAGGTTAACTGCCTTGTCCATGGTTGCTCACTAAGTTAGCTGCACTGTTAGGAGTGAGAACCCAGACCTGAATAAACAAGAAATTTCTTGATTTGGTAGCTGATGCACAAATCAGAGAAATGGTGTTTTCAGTTTCACTAAAAATAATTTTCTTCTAACAGCTCTTCTAACCAAGTGAGATACAACTAAAAATTCAATTTTTGTCAATGAAAAAATTCAGTTTCATCTCAAAGGAAATCGTATTGAACTATTTTGCTAAACTTTATAGAAAGCTTAGGTCAAAATTGAAGAGAAATCTGACATTTTGAAACAACAAGTTGTTTTCCGAGATGACTCAGTTGGAAATAATTTGTTTCACCAGTGAGTTTTAACAGGTGAAGTGGCTGGTACCTGGAACCGCTTTGAATGATAGTGCTAGCCTAAAAGTCAGCAGCGACAAGTTCTTTTTCTTCAGAGCAACAGTATTCATGAAATATATTTGACATAGTTAATATTCAATCCCATACTGAATACAGAAGTTCCTTCTTTCTGAAAAACAGCACTACAGCAGCAGGCTTAGATGGTAGGACTTCTGCCTTCTGAGCTACTTTTCCGACATCTACAAAAACAGATTCCAAAATGCCCTGCTTTGCAGCTGTGAAGTATATAGCAATGCACCGAACAACACACTCCTACCTGTATCTTGCATGTAGGGAAACAAAAGCATGTACATAGGTTTAAGCCTGAGCTCTTCTTCCTTCCTGATTTTGGGACTCTAGAAAGCATTTAGAAACTCAGCTGCACAGTGCATGCTGCACTGACTGTTCAGATAAAGAGATTGCTCCTTCCATGGCTCCAACAGAGCCAGCTATGGACCACAGGAAAGCATCCCTCTGTTGAGTTTATGCTGTGGTTTTGGTGAAAGGGCAGAAGGTAAAGAAAACAAGTGCAGCACTGTGGAAAGTGGGATTTGACTGAGTGATTAAGTCTACTGTCCAGCTGGCGGACACAACAGCTGTTACTATTACAGTTCTGATAACATTTCATTTATTTTAAAACCCCATCTTAAAGCTTTAATATCCCATCCATTTTAAATCACGTCATTTGAAGGTGGCAGCAGGGGGGATCATCTAGTAAAGAACATGGAAAAAAAGACAAGTCTTAGATGTCACTTTATGAGACAAAGCTTCTTATGCTTTTCCATTTAAGATTGGATGTCTCTAATTTTCTAGTGCTGCAATATAAGACAGACCAAAATCCCGGAGACTCGAGAAAGGCTAATTTTTGTGAACAGTAGGCCCGTGGAAAGCAGTTTTATAACCCCCAAATTATTTCCATTAATGAAGTGAGTGCCCTCACTGACACCTTCCCTTTCTGATCTATCCTGTTAAATAAAAAAAATGGACAGTTGCCATAAAAGTTTAAGAATAAAGTCTCAGGAATCTATGGTGATATAGATATGAAACAGGCAAGGACAGAAGTTCATCAGGAATGCAAAGGAAGTCTTGGAGAGGTAGAAAAAGCACTGGGTTTCCCCTGTTGCCTGTAGATGTGGGCCAGGGTCTTCACTTTGCTGCAAAAGGGGTATGTGATGGAGGCTTGCAGGAATAGTGTATCTTGCTGACAGTGAAATCTCAATTCCTGCATCTAAGAACAGAACAGGGGGACTTCAGGGTGGGCAAATGGGCAACTGAATGGCAAGCTTTCCTTAAATAAATACATAGACCATATGTCCTTGGAAGAATCCAAAGGCATTTTGCTTGATAAAAGCCTATCCAATAGGGGGTTGGTGGGGAGTCTTCTCTTCAGTAGCCGTGTGATTTAGATCAGGTTCTCAAAGATTCGAAGTAGTAAAATAATAGGTAAATTTGAAATCTATTATTTTCTGTTGAAACCCAGCTTTGGAACCGATTCCCTGTGTGACCATGGGTTTTACAGAGAAACTATGCTAAGCCTCAGTTTCTATGCATGTAATATAGTGAAAGGGGTATGTAAAGTACTATATGCAACACTATGCCAATGCATGCTACCTTACATGTGTATTGCATACTATGAGGTAGCAGTAATGACTCCATATCTTCAAATCTTTTCCACATATATCTATTAAATCAAAGATCATCTAAAACTGAAACAAAACCAAGCAGTCAGTCTAAAATTGCTATCATTTGATATAACAATTGGAGAAGTAATAAATGAAACCAGCATGGCAGAGATACTTCTCCAACAGCTTAGTCCAGACAAAGCAATTACCTCTTATTTTTGTTTTAATCAGATCATCAATCCTATGTGCAAGAAAATCCCTCCCTTCATACACCATAGAAATTAAACATTCCCATACCTAACACATCCCTCAAGAGATTAGTGTGTCATCTCTCTGCAATTCAGCTGAGAAGCAATAACGCTGAAGTTTGGTGCCTGTGTTCAGCAATACATAGCTCCGAAGTCTGCAGTAAGAGGGATGCAACAAAATAGGAAACATCTGATTTCTCTGCCCTCTGCATTTTAAGAAGGCTCACCAAAAAATGACTGCCTGTCTCTACATAACTGTACTACCAAGGAGATTCTACAAACGACTCCTCACAAGCCCGGCTAACGTAATCACTACTCCAGCCCCCTTTACAGCCACTGCTGAGGACATCTGTGTGTCTATACTACTTGCTCTGACAAGCCTTTATTTTCCTCAGTGCAAAGTTTACTATTGTATTTGACTGTGGTGCTCTCTGCAACCTGTCTTTCCTACAGGGCATTCACACTGAGCTAGGTTACAAACTTGCTTTATTCTAGTGGGAGGAGATGACTCACTATTTGTTCTCTAAGACTACAAGGAGACACCTTGAAGCAAAAAATGGCTTTGAAGTGCCAGCTTGCTTCACAGAGCAGATGGCTGGGCTAGGCTGAGGTTAAAGACATTCATTATAAATCCATCATCAAACTAGGACATAGATGTACAGTGATTATCAGATCAAGGGAATGTGCTTAGAATGACAACTTCTGTGTTGCTGCCTGAGCTAAACAAGACCGGAGTCAAGTTTTGGTAAGTAGGGTCAGATCCTCCTTTCACAGAGCAGAGAGCAATACCACTGAATCCAGAAAGAATCTGGAAAAGCTGTATGGCCTCTCTTCACACAGAATGTCTGCAATCTCCAAATAATGCCACCTACAACACTAAATAAAATTAGCATTCACCCTCCAATGCAGAAACCACAAACTCAGGTTACTAACATACATACAGATCACCACTACAAAAGACCCACATAGAGTTATTTTCTTGCCTTCTGTATGAAAATGTAGAGAATAAACACACACACACAACTGCAGAGTTTCCATTGTCCAGGCAGTATCTTCCTTTGGTAGTAGTAAAGTTAATGGAGCCCTACCAATCTTTACCAGATAAGGAATGGATCCCAAATAATTTAGTAGTGAAATCAGAATCAAGGCCAACATGTAACTACAATTACTTTTGGTAAAAACATACTTCAGGTTAAACAGAAAGCAATTACTTCCTTTGATGCACTCACACGGTCTCACAAAACCCACACTACTCAGTGCTGGATAATCTGCATCCTATACGCCAATATTGAAGAAATCAGCCTGCATGAAATACTTTCCTCTGAAAACAATACAAACATCTCAGCCTAATGACTTCTGTACCCTCAAGGAATAATATAAATTAGACTATGTTAAATCTGTAGTCATTTCCCTGCCATACAGTATAATGTTCATGAGTTTATGGTTAGAACACTTTCTGCTTTCATTTAAAATCCTACATTGCAGGGTTTATTTTCATTTGGTTGTTAAAAAAAGCCACTCCAGGCTGAATAATCTCTAAAGCAGCTTTTTCTTCCAATTTTTGTTTTAAAGAAGATTTTTTTTGAAGATGTGGACAATATATCTAACTGCACTCACAACATTGTACCACTCTTGGAAACATAATTTACAATTGGATTTTGAGAATTTCCAACCTCAAGTTACTCTGTGATGAAGTATTTCTGGAATATATTTATATATCACTGAACTCCTATCCGAGGTCAGTAAATACAAAGACATTTAGGATTTGCCACAAGAAGCAAGCAGTGAGTCCACTTACAGAACATTTCCTTGTTGTTCCTCATCTGTTGAAGATGCAAAATAGGGGTTTTTTTGGTTGGGTTTTTTGTTTTATTTTGGTGTTTTAATTAATAAAATCACAAGGCAACTGAATTATTCTGAACAAAGCAAGGGTCTGCATAGTGAATCAGCACTGAAAGGCAGATATTTCAGATTATTGGTTAGGACACTGCAGCTCTAAACCCATCTAGTGCTCATTTATAGCCAATATTCCACACTTCCCTGCCAGTATATAGGCTTTAACATCACCATGCTAAGATTAAGGTAAGTACTCAACAAAGTAACTAACTTAAAAATAATGGTCACCTATGAAAATACTAGTCAATCAAATTATGCCTCAGTTTCCTTTTTAATGATATTTACAACATATCTGTCCCATCTCTCTAGTTAGCCTTGTATTTTTAAAACCATCAAATATCACATTTACATGGAATCTTTTGGAGTTCAGAGAAGTGTTTTCCCATCTTCAAGTATACAGTTCATATTGTTAATAAGAGCATCTCTATGCATTTGCCCAACTGACCAAAATGACCTTAAGGGATTTATTCTGGTCATTTCCTCCTGTGACCCAAATTCACGTTTGAAGCCAGATCTTCAAAGGATAAAGAGTAATACTTTAACCTACTGCAGACTGCAAACCTAATCTACTCTTAAGTGAGCGACAGTTTCTCAATTTGAGAAAAACTGGTGGGCAAAAATAGACTAGAATTGTTTGTCAAGTATGTTCACAGTCATTTAATTCCCTGTTAAATACCACAAAGACCAAACATTATTTCTACTGCAAAGTCTTTCAACACTTGCCCTAATTAAAGAGCAAAACCCCCACACAACACCACCAAGCCTTGGAATGTCAGTCAGCTGGACTGTATCACATTTAGATTTTAAGCAAAGGTCACAAAGCTGGCTTTCCTGCTGAATTCTCAATTCTTTTTTGCTCATTCTTCCAGCTAAGGGGAGATTCTAAGGTGGTGTACAATGCCTGTATCTTGTACTTTGCTTAGCTATTGGTGAGTAGCATGACCAGGAGTAAAAAAAGGGAGAGTCAAAGTCTAACTGCTTATATTCCAGTGATGTCAGCTTGGAATTCTCTTCTGTCAGGTGGCTGGAGATAGGACAAGAGGAAATGGCCTCAAGTTGAGGCAAGGGAGATTTAGGTCAGATATTAGGAAAAATTTTTTTACTGAGAGGGTTGTCAAACATTGGAATGGGCTGCCCAGGGAAGTGGTTGAGTCACCATCCCTGGAGGTATTCAAAAAGCGAGTGGACAGGGTACTCCAGGGCATGGTTTAGGGGGCATGGTTAATGGTTGGACTCGATAATCTCGAAGGTCTTTTCCAACCGAAACGATTCTATGATTCTATGATTCTATGAATAACGACCTCACATACTGAAACAATTGAACCATATCTTGCTAGCACCGTTGTCTGGATGAATGTTTTCGACTTTCTCAGTTCTGAGTTGGTAAGAAACTTCTGTACAGCCTACTAAGTGACGTGTCACATTTCAGATTAAAATCAAAGCTTTTAAATAGGCAAATGGTGCTTTGGTGGGGAGTATTAAACTTCAGAAATTCAATTGACATCAATTTCTGCTTGAAGCAGACTATACTACTTCACACCCGGGTGTGAACTGGCTAACCTTTAGACCTCACCACTGCTAACAGAAAGTGGTGAAAAAGCAGCTCTGAGATCAAAACAACGCTGCTTTGAAGCAAACTTGACTACTGAACAACTCTGGCCCAAGCTGTTTCACTCCTTATTTGCTGCTCACCTCCCTGCAAACTTTTCACTTCCCACAAAACTCACAGTAGAAGCCTGCTCTGAAGTGTTTACTCGTATGTTTTTTGACAACCCCCAAAAAAGCACATTATGAGCTGCTAACCCAATGTTACACAATTTCACACAGTTTTATGGAGCTCTGGGTGGGGTGTGAGAGTTGATGGGAACGGGAGAGACACATCATAATTCAGGCATTCAGCTTTGCAACAGAAGGTCTCCTGTTGCTCTGTCAGCTTAAAATTGAATAGCTTTTTCCTGCTAACTCTTTACAATCATAGATGGATGGTTGGTCAGCATAAACAAAACTGTGTTTTTCCTAGTCTGCTGGTTGGTTATACTGCTGTTGGTGATTTGTATTGCTGTACCATGCAGAGATAGTACCAAACCAGGATTCTGTTCTAGATACAGTCAAGATATGACGAATATCAGATTTACAGAAAGATATACAGAAACCAAGACAAAATGGATCTGATGACGGCAAGATGAGAGTGGGAATCTGATTAGAAAACCAAGTATTTTTATTACAAAGCATCAGCTATCATTACATGATGTATTTGAGGTTCTTCCATAGCTATTTTCTGCAATTCTATGACAAGGTTGTATTGCTCCAATGTTAACAGATAGGACATGAAATAAACATTTCTGGTGACTCATGCATGTTACAGGCTGCTTGGCACTAAGAGTCCATGGCAGATCTTACTCTCCAAGAAATGTTATTTCCTAATGTATATTTCTGTTTTCTTTTTGGAAAGAGTATGCAAGGATTCAGCATTTCAACAGCATCTTCACCACAATGAATCACGACTTACCTCCACAGTAAAGCATCTCAGCTGCCACTAGAGGCCGATAAAACAGGTTACACCGCAAACGCAAACGTCGCTCTCTGAGAGGAATGGTCAGATTCGAAAGCTATCAAAACCCCTGCTCCTTTATTTTGGGGGACATGAGCTGAACTTAGAAATGTGCCAGCGAGCAGCCCTGGAAACTAAAGTAATTTACTCACATAGCAGGTAGGCAGCACATACTGAATCAGTAAAAGGTCCTGCATAGAGTTGCTCCTGCAGGTTTGAAACCTACCACAGAGGAACCTCCGTTAGGGATGACGGACTGTCTCAGGCTCAGCATCCCCATCAGGCTTCAGCTGTTCCACTGAGGCTGTCTACAGGGGTGATAGTTACAGCAAGCTCTAATATTGTTATATACACACCTTCTCCCTAACGCATGAGTGTGCTCACCCTATCCACATACATAGGTGATTGCACACAGTTCTTCCCACAGCCAAAAGACGAGATCATTTTTGGTCACCTCTAAGTATGCCAGGCTAAATTTTAGCTGTCAGTGTACAATGGTTCACTCTCTACTATATACCTGACGTAGGCAAGCAGTATGCTCCTTTTTATGAGCTTCCAGAACCATCTCTTCAAGGTACTTTCCCAATGTATTTTTATGCTGCTCTAAAAAATGATCCATTAATATTCACACTGAGTAAGAATCACAGCAGGACTGAGGCTGCCTCAAAAAGATGCTGGCTGGCTGAGGATGAAATGCTAGGCTTGGACAGTCGCTTCAGGTGATCTTTATTTTAATATTCTATGGATTAGTTTTTTTAAACCAATGTGCACGCTTCTAAAAAGTCAGACTGTATCTCAATTACATCATGCAGATTTGCTTTCTTGCACATTTTTCGGATCCTCACACATACCAAGATCCAGCATTTCATCAAGGAGACATATCTGCAGGCAATGTGACAGCTGCTTCCCGGCTCTTTGAGCCTGCAACATTTTATTTGGGTCACAGATAGTATCTTTCCTTCCCCTTGAAGCAGGTAAAATGTATGCTCATTTCTGACAGTGAGAGATACCACCACTAAAGTAAAGCCATTTTAGAAGGAAAATTGTAAATGAGGGCAATCTTTCTAGTGCACATTTATAATCACCTGCAGGCAGCGCTTCTTGAGCTAGCAATGTATTGCACAAGGGAGCTAAACGCAGCTCTTATACTTGGCACCACTTTAACTTCACTAATCTTAATGGGGGTTACCGCAGTCTGAGAAGGGAGTGCATACTCTCTAGATCCCACCCACAGCATCATCCTCGCACGGGAACACTTCCCATGTGCACAAAGCTGGAGATGGGATTACCTCTATGTTACTACCTTTGTGGAGGTAAAACTGCAATCATAATGCAGCCTTCAGGCCACTTCCTATTCCTGATGAAATTAGCTTTCAAAGTTTTGCAGGGGATCATTAGAGTGATCACTAGTTCTGGCAATATTCCAACAGGAGAATGTTTTGCTCTGAAGATTACATAAAATAAGAAAAATCCCAGTAAGAACTAAATCAAAGTTCTGTCTCATCTACTAGCAACTGGAATTATGCAAAATCAGTATTAATAGTAGGTAACTGCTGATGAATAAATTACACTGAATAAACATCACTAACTGGATGAGCTCAATACTTATGAAATATACATTACTTAGTAGGGGAAAATATCATTAAAGTTTCTTATCCGGAAAAAACCCATACATTGCAAAATCAGTTTGATGTGATGGAGTATCCATAACGGCAGCTTCATAAATAAAGCTTTACTAAACTTTGCTCTTCGGCTTGCACTGGATTATGTGGGTGTCAGCTTGGTCTGTTCCTTGCTGTTCTGAGGGGTGCTAAGTTCCAAATATAAATAGTGCTTTCAGGGCTTTATGTTGGGTGACCAAAAAGCTACAAACTATAAACAAATCTAGATCTTCATTTTGAGGCACCATGGTAGGATGAACCTGCAAGTAAGAGCAGAACCCAGTCAAAATAGTTGAGTTTGAGATGTGACCTCTGCAAAATTACTCAGCCTTACAGGATAATGAAACAAAACCATAAATTCATTACCAAAGGAAGGGTAGAGATTTGCTGAAACATCAACTGATGTCTCACTGAAAAGTCTGATAGGACAAATCATTTTGCTAACTGGTTGCAAGTTTTGAGTCCATAATAAAACTTGCAGACAAAAAAGTGTGACCCAGTTTCTTGTTCCATGACTGAACAATTTTGACTGAACAAATTGCACAGCTCTAAATATAAAACTGTTGATAACATATCCGTATTTGTTGCAAAGAGAGTGTACTTCAAATTCATGAACTGCACCGGGCAACAAGTTGTATATTTCCAACAATACTGCAAAACCCCGCTTATAAATGATGAGAGAATCAGGCACGTTTTTTTCTCCTTCTTTCATACCCACATGCAAATAAACATGAAAGCCCACATTGAAATTATAAATATATTTGTGTTATTTATAATCATGGCACTACACAGTGAAAATCATGTCATTTCATTTTGCTTGAAAGAATCAGAATAGAATAAGACAGTATTGATACAGAATATCCTCTCACTGTCCTACTGAATTCTGTTTCAATGTGTTTCCAGAAATAATAATCTTAACAATGGTAGCATTAAGTCGCATTGAATAAGCTGTAAAGCTAATAGAAATAAACACTCTTGTCCTGGTTTTGACCTCAGCATGGTGCAAACTCCATTGCAAACTCTGTTAGCCAATGGAGTAACTCCACTGATGTCAGTGAAGTCATACTGATATGAGATCAGATTAGACCTACTGCGTAACATCTGCTTCAGCCTAACATACATAATCATTATACATAGCCCCAATATAGTGCCCCCCCCTTGCATATCTCAAAGCACTTGAAAAAGATAAATAGTTATTATGATCTTCATTTTATAGGTAATGAAACTGAGGCACAGACAGATAGTGTTTTGCTGAAGGTCTTCTAGCTGATCACTGTTAGATGGGGACAACACCCAGAAGTCCTGAATCCTAATTTTGTACTCTATCTACTGGACCATATTACCCCTTAACACACACAGTGTAATTCAATCCTGTCTGCCTGAACGATTAGCACAACAAATACAAGAGATCTGGAACTAACTGTCTGTAAAAGACCATTCACATTAACTGAGCAAGGCAATATTTTAATCAAAGAGTGTTTTTTAAGAAATAATAGCATTTACAGTAGTTAAATAGATGCTACTTTTAATCAGATCTAATTCTTTTATACCAGCATACAGTCCTTGTTTCATTGTTTGTTACTACGTTATTCATTACTTTAAGCCCTCACAGCTACTCTAGATAATACTTTAAATACACAGAGCTTTAAAAAAATATTTCCATTACAAATATTTTAAAAATATACTTATCCTAAAAAGCTGTCCAGCACTATTCCAAAAATCTCTTGTAATAAATGTCTTTTTTAATTTTAACAAAAATATCTACCGTTATAGAGAAGAGCTCAAGTTTTGACAAATCTATAATACAGTCAGAAACATCTTGGGCCAGATTCCACTCTTGTTTATACAGTTGCCAACTTGGATCATGGTGTTCACTTCAGTTGTGTTACTCTAGTATAATCAGGAGCAGAATATAGCCCTTAGTATTTTAAAATAACTAAGTGGACTGGATACTGCAACAGTTACTTGTGCCTAGCATTACAGGGAAGGGAAATCCTTTACTTCATTGCATCTAAAAATGCAAAAGAATGTTATATTTAGTATTTGTGCCATGACTAAAGATGTGCCAGGCAGCTGCAGTGGATGACTCAGATCTAGAATTGTATTCGCTTATAGAAAAAATTTTTTTTGGCTGAATGATGGCTGCAACTGCTGTCATTAAATGGAGGATGAATGTTTATAGAGAACATTTGCAGCGAGAAAATGCCAACCTTCCTATAATGCTTTCTACAATTCTAGGTATCATTTTAATTGCATTTTGTTACTTAGAAAGTTGTGTGAGTTTAATAGAATCTCCCAGTACTTACATCTAGGAAGAACACTATTTTAAATTGCTTCCATATTTTCCAGCTGAAAACCCTCCATCTAGCCAGTCCTTTTCAAAGTGCATTTAGGACAAGCTATTAAGCACTTACAGGAATCTGCATCTCATCAGAAGGACAATCTAGAAGCTGTGAGTTAGTCTTTTAAATCACTGGAACTCTTTTTTTGCCTTTCCCCTCCAATCTGCAAATTTAAATGCAGTGTTTGATTAAGGATCATAGAAATTAACCTGGTCTCATTGCATCAGGTTACATATGTAAGCAAAGCTAACAGTCTCAGATGCAAACTGCAATTCCTATCTGTGACCGTCATGAGATTAGAAGGGATCCTTACACATTGTGATTTCATTTAATTCATGTTTAAAGCTTTTACTCTACTTGTTTTCTTCCTAGACTTTGGCTGATAATCTAGTAACTTATAAACCAAGGAAACTTAAGTATATAGACTAAGTTCAGTCCTCACTGTCGTCTTCATCATCATCGTCATCTTTACTGGGAGCACATCTTTGGAAGCAGTGTACTAGAGTTGCTAAGAAGAAGCTTGATAGAATAGCAGCAATGGAGACTGCGACTCCAGAGAAGATGATGATAAAAAGGTCCGTCAATGACAAACTAAATTTGCATTCACTAAAGCTGACCTCAGATAATTCATTCAGAAAGATTCTTCTATTTTCTACAGGCAGGGAACACTGGATTTCATGGAGACCTGCAAAGAAGAGGAAAGGGAAACAAATCAGTGGAATATTGATGAATCCTTCTGTTGCTCCAGTCAAAGACTGAATAGCTGAGGAACAGTTTTAGGGTTAATTCTAGGTTTATGAATTTGTACAAAAGTCAGGAAAAAAACGGAACAAAATTTGCCACTATCCAAAAGCCATTATATAACCCCCTTGAGTGGCTCCTGGAAATTAAGTTATTTCATCTTCAGTCTTCCAGGAGGTCAGGTATGACCTGGGACCATGATTTTGAGGATTTAAAAAAGTGAATGTTGAACCCTGGATGCATCTAAATCTGGACATCTGGAAGCACTTCCCAGCTACTCCATCTGAACACAAATTCTGACTCCAAAACAGGGTAATAGGGATACTGAAGTTCCTTCCACACCTTTTTCCCGTGTAGTTCCAAAACTACAGTTGTCTTTTTCTTCTGGTCACAAGAATGGCTTAGGACTAATGGATGCTTGTTTGTCTATGAGCTGCTTCCACCTTTTCTCTCTGACTGTCATAAGGACATGCACACTAGCAGATATTATTCCTTCATGCATTATTGAAGAATGCGTAGAGCTAGGTTCTTCATAGTGAAAGCAAAAAAAATCCAAATTTAAAAACTGGTGAGAATATAGTTTCCTACTGGACAGTAAAAGCATACAGTTCACTGCATGTGCCCAACTCCCTCTTCATTCACAACAGGGGAAAATCAGGAAGAGCATATTAACAGGGCTAGAAAAGAACAAATAATGAAGTGAATTAAGTCTCTATGGCTGTTGGCAAGATAGCTTTTATCTTGCTATTAAGGATATGAATGTAAAGGGGAAATACAAGAATTGTGTATTAATGACATGAGAACTGCTGTTGGTTTACTTGATATACTTTTACTCTTTGTATGCTAATGATCACAGAACAGACTCCCAGTTTTTCACTGCATTGCTGTGTGCACACAGTATATAGGGCATTTCCATCACACAGCTCTATCATATAACTATTATGTCACTTTAAATAAGGAATGCATGACGATAAGATTTCCTCTGCTTTTCTGAATCCCATTTTTCTTGTGGCTGAATAGCTATGGCATATGATGTTTTACTATTAAACCCAGGCTCCTAGGGTTAATGGTGCAAACCTGACTGGTTATCTGGATCCAGCCCACCTGTTTACGTTGAGTTGAGAGGGAGTTTTAGCTAAAAGTCTGCTATGGATCCAATTATCACCCTGACTTACTTGACCTTGTAATGAAGATTGTACTAAATTTTGATCCCTAGAAGCCATCCTGTATCTGTCATATTTGCCTGAAGTTCTGTTGCCTTCCCTCTTTCTCATGCGCCTCTCACTGACAACGTAGTAAAAGCTGCCAGCAGAATAGGACAACAGTCAGCATGCCCAAGGCTGAATGGCTTCCTCCAGGCAAACTGCCACCTGAATACACGTTACATTTTTTCTCTGAGCCTGGAGTGCACTGGCAATGTATACCAGATGGTGAGGCAACTTGCTTTGCAGATCTTTGAAACCTCCTGTCTATGGAACTGGCCCAGAAGGTAAAGGAGCCACACAGTTTCAAACACCCTCTGACATTTTTGGAAATCTGGAACCTGCAGTATTCATATATATCATGTCTTGTATACAAGCTGACATACTGGAGCACTTGAGCGTGCCTGTGACTGCACGGATGGCTAGAGGAAGTACATACTATTGCACTCTATAGCTTGTGATAGAGCTCTCTGTACAAACCTTTCTACTGAAAGAAGTGAGAGTTGTTCATCGAGTCCATATTTTCTTTTCATCAAGACTTGGAAATAGCAACTCTAGGGGTTAATGGGAGTAACAAGCAGAAGGGGACACAAATGGATATCCTTCCCTATTCAAAACCATGAGAAATAAGGGAGAAGTGAAAAGCCATAGGCTGGAATTCCAAGACCTGTATCTTTTAAATCAGATTTTAAAAAGCAAACAGTTTTCAATAAACCAACATGATGTTGACAGAAATCAAAGCAGTTACTGCTGTTGTGTAGAAACAGTAAGAAAATGAATGTAACTTATTGCAAATTCATTTGAAGAGGAAGTTCCTTGCTAATAGGAAAAGACCATTGCAGTATTTTGGCAGAAAAGCCTGGTCCAAGTGAATATGGCACCTAAACGAATTCCATTTCACTTGTGGCAAGCACAAGAAAAAATGAAGTTTTATACAACTGTGTTTCTGTAAAACAAACCACTGTAATAGCTGCTGAGACCTCATGAGAACCGCTGTTTTCATAGCAGCTGAGCCATGCTCACAGCATTGTCTAAAGAAGGAGTGCACAGGTGACCATAAACAACTCTATTTTTTCTATTTCTGACCAACTGCAAAAGAAAGTCTGTAGTGTCCTCACCTGCCAGCTTTTAAAATGACCTCTGTGCTGGAGTGGCCTTGACGACCTGGAATATCAGATCTACGCTTCCACAAGGAAGGAGTAGAAAAAGAATATATTAAAAAGAAAGTGACAGAGCAAAAAAGACTCCAAAAAAAAGCTATTGTTTTAAGCAGTTCTACATACTGCAGCCCTTGCTTCTAGAAATAACTTAGTATGGTAGTATTTGCCCAGGATCCTAGAGATAGAAAAGTAGGAGCCCACTTATTCATTACCATTACCAACAGCAGTTTTGCCGTGGATCAAAACTGAGCCTATAGACTGTGAGCTCTATTCCTATTCCCCAGATGCTTTCACCTAACATCACAACACACAGAACACAAATAGAAAAGAATCTGCAACATACGAAGTCACTTAAGGGTATTTCTTGTTATGAGAATCAGTGTACTGTAATGATTTTGAGTCTGATTATACAATAACAAGAAATAAAAGAGCTCCTCTCCATGTAGCCATGGGTACTGGAATCTAGGTCATGTTCTCAAACCAAATAGATTAGATGGGAATTTTCTACTTGCTTTATTCTGTGACACTCCAATGTGCTAGCTTAGCCTCAAGTTTTTACAGAATTCTTAGTCATTGAGAATAATAGATGCCAATAGGCAAAATACAGCATCATAAACGAGGGGCCAGTACAGAGGCCTTGCTAGCTCCCAGCTATAGTTTCAGCCACCCTGTGTACGCACCATCTTTTCAACAAGACAGGAATGAACTGACCTCTCCTATCCACACACAAGGCAGTTTGCTAAAATTGTGCTGGAAGCAACCTAGAAGGACTGCAGAGCTCAGTGGAAGCACAAGCCAGTGACTGAGGGAGAGAGGAACATTTATCCTGTTCAGTGAATGTTTTTCTTTGCTGTGTCGTGGTACTACTGCAAAACCTAATAAATGGAAGATTTTCTTTCAACTTCAAAGAGAATTTGGAACAGACTGTTCATTTGTAACAGTAGTATGACTAGCAGCTATATCTCTGGTGGCACAAGGAATTTCTCCTCCCAAAGCTAATGCAGTGGTTATTGCACCAGAGCTTCTAACTGCTTACCTGAAAACATCATAATCTGAAGGTTACATGCATGTCTGCTTAAGATGACAATGAACAATACCATTTCATCTGCTTCCTTCTACAGCAATATGTTACTTTCTTTACATTATTTAAAAGTAGGTTGTCCTTATGACATGAGAATCCAGCGTGTGTGTAGAACTGATGTTCTGTACTCCACCTGTCCTATTATGTTCATGCCTATCAATAGATCCAATTTTGTTCTTTGCTTGGGCAGGAAGTAATCCAGGTCATCATACACCCTCTGCATGAACAATGAACAAAAGAATGGCTTCTATAAAGTGATCAGTATTAATTATAAGGTGTGGGGTTTTTTCCTCTGGGTGATTCTCTTGCATACAGACTGTCTCAGTCAAATCACCTGTCCCCACACACAAGACTTCCAGAGCACAGGAGAGTGCCATTTAACCTTAGTGCTCTACTTTCACACACTTTAACTGTATTATTTTTTAGTGTTCAATTTATTCTTTTAAAAAATCAGCCAGGTTTCTTCTAAATGGTATCTCAAAGAAGTTTGATATTTAGTACTTGGCTGCAGCAAGAAAACCTTTGATGATAGTTATATATGTATCTCATTGCCCCACAACGTGTTCAAAGAGTTGCTTCTTCATACCAAACAAATCTGTAAATGAAATAACAAGTGTGAATGTGTTATAAATATATAGCTTATGTTATTTTGGTCAGGGCCATCACATCATCTGTAATAACTCCAGCTGTCCCAAGGACAATGTCACACACTCTTATCTTTCTGCGACATCCTCTGAAGAAGCAGATGTACTATACTGGCAAGTTGTAATGTATTATTTGCTTTTAAAAAGGGAATGCTTTGAAGTCCCAGTCAAGGGACAGGTGCTAGATTCTATATAGGCTTGTCTCTTAACACTGAAAAAATAAAATAAGATGAAAATATGGGTCTGTACCCTGAGGAATAGGTCGCCTAAGTAACATGGGAAGTGTGAAAATGCTGGAATTCTAGAACCATAATGTTAAAAGGAGAGGCATGCTTTTAAAAAGAAAAAAAAAAATACATGTGTTCATAAAGAAGTATGCAGGAGGGTTCCAGGTAGAGTTTATTTCAAGGAAATTCCCTAATGGGTTTTAGAACAATATGACTTTGAGATGCCTTACTGTTAGAGGATTAAAACTCCACTGAAGTCTAGCATTTAAACCTTGATAATAAATTGTAGGCAATTAAGCTGCAACTAGATCCTAATAAACACTTTGCATTTGCTTCTGTAAAGGACTATGCACAGGCCTACTTTCAGAGGCTGAAATACTTCCCCTGTAAAATTGAAGCTCTTAGAAAATGGATGCAGCCTAAAACCAATCTTTATACAAACAATGCCCCAAGTTATAATGGTACTGATCTTCCCATCTCAAAAACCCCACAAAAACCTAGATACTAAATTTCATTAGCATTCTGCTGGTACTTTGTAGCCATAATTCAACCATGTTTCTCATAAGTACTGTTTGATCTGGAATTTTCAAACACTACATTGGCTGGACCATCAAGTGCATTCAAATTGCTTGCTCTTGGATCTGACATGGCTTTTCCCTACATACGTTGACTAATGATGTATTGTATTGTGAGTTTCATTTTATATTCCTCCAGCTAAAGACAAGCAGCAAGAGGTATCACTTACTCCAGGTCTACTTGACTCTCTTTTGAAGGACTCCTTGTGTAATTCTGACTTTGCTTATTTCTAATACCTATGCTAACTGTATCTTTTATCGACGAACTTCTGAAATTCATTATTACTTCAATATCATGGTCTGTCTGTTAACCCTCAGAATGAGATTTCCCAGCTATAATTTTGGATGCTGAGTTTAAAAAAAAAGAGAGAGGCCTCAATTCTGTTGGTCTTTTTTAGAGTTCACAAAAAACAGGTATCAAGAGAAATAGTTGTTTCCTAACATTTAGCAAAGTATAATACTATGAGATAACAAAAATGCCCACTCCTAACATACACCAGTATGTATAGAAAATACATCCAGAAAAAATCTGAAGCCATAAACATTTAAGTGAGCTTCATGCACATGTGTTCATTACTATCTATACAATAAATGTAAAAGCACTATAATATGCTATTTCTTTTTAAAGTAAAATTGATATTTGCCCTTTTAGGTGCAATTTAGCTGTTCTCTCACGTTGCTGAATGTAGTAGACACAGACTTGAAATGCTTAAATGTGGCATTTTATTTCTTGTTTGGTATTTTGCTTCCAGCTATAGTTCTCTTTAGTGTACTTAAACACTGCCACTAATGTATTAATAAGCAGTGAGAAAGGCATTGCCTCTGAAGAGATATGAAATTTCATTGGAAATAGCCTCAAGCTATCAGAACAGTAAAGCCTGAAAAAAACTGAAGCCTAGATTTAGGTCCCTAAATAAATTTTTTTATGGCCAAGTGCCCTACATATCAGCATTAGAGGGTACTTAACAGTTTGTCTCAATGCCTAAATATAAAGTTTAACATTAGGTGTTCACACCTGCAAATGCTGTCCTCACATCTTCAAATCCGTGAAAGATGGAAGTACTCCAAAAAACCTTAAGATGGAAGAAACAGAGTGAAAAGCCAGTGGCAGTCAGATCATTTTACTGAAAATGACTAGGATATCAAATTATGTATTTATATATGTGTATATATATAGAAACAGATTTGATGCGCTTGTTAGGGAATCTAATTTCTGTTAGGAGTTTCTGCTTGAACAAAATAAAAGCTGCTGAATGTGTGAAATGTCTTAAGGCTTTTAATTCCTTTCCAAAAAAATGGATATTATGTTCTGTACTAGTGATGTGCTAGCATGTGCATGATACTCGGGAAAGAACTGAATGGCTGTAATGGATGGAACAGCCTGTCCTTTTTAGCTGAAGCTTGCTCTGTTTCTATATTAGTACATGAAGTTAAGGCAGCCTTCTCTACATAGCAGATAAATAAATAGGTACTGATAAAGAATGATAAGTCAAGAGGACTTACAAAATGCTCAGTTGTTTCACTGGCTTTTAGTTAGGTTAGAAGGTCAAATGAAACCTGTACTCTCACATAATTATGATGCTTTGTTTTGAAGACAATGTTTAACATTTTCCGTGAGCCCAGGGCTACTATAAAGGCCTGGACTAGTGAACTAAGATGATATTTTATTTACAGAATAAGTTTAGCAATAGATCTTAGATTGGAATGGGATTATAGAAAGAGCCCAAGAAGCAAGAGATGATCGCCTCATGGCACAGTCTTTCTAAACAGGCTTACAAAAATCATTCCATTTTTCTCGCTACACCAATTCACTTCTGAATCTCTTAACTGCTTTCTTTTAGTACTCAATTCAGTCTTGAGTTTCCTGTTCCAGAAGGCTGCTTACAGTCTCATTGTCACCCGCTTTTGCTTTTTTCCTACCTCCTCTCACTGCCATCCTTCTCTCCTATCCTTTTGCATAGCCAAACTTTACCTGGAAATATGCCACTTTACCAGAATTTACCTATCCATCCACATTAAGGAGGTACTAGCTACAGAAGTCTTGAAAGTAGCTAAACAGCATCTGTATCAGTATTGGCACTAAAAACTCCTTTGAGTATCTTAAAAATTTGTAGTCTTGTGCACACAACTTTCCAAAGTGGAGCAACATTTGACCAAATGAAGAGCGAAACACGGTCCTAGCTATGGCCTTTGTGTTGTGACATGGGATTTGCTGCCACTAATGAACTTTCTTCCAGTAAAGTTCGGCGATTACCTTAGTTTGGGATACAGTTCTGCAAGTGGACCCAGTTCTGTCTTCTTCAGGCTTCTTTTACCAGTTCTGTTTCTAGTGGTGTGAACGTAAATGTTAGCATTCAAGAGGATGGTGCACTGACACTGTGCCAGCTAATCGCGTCTGTAACAGGGAAGTCTAACACTGAGCACCGATCCTCACTTAAACTTGTGCTTCTTCAATTTCAAACATTCATAACATCTATTTCCTTTATTTATCACACAGGCAGCACAATTATATTTGGAATTCTGTCGCTGGCCAATTCTGAATTAATTTTTCAAGTCTTTCTGGAAATATCAGTGTACATAGGCTACCCCTAAAAATGCTCAGTCTAAACCTTCTCATCAAATTGCTAAAAGTCTTTCTAATACTGTTTTAATAGAGGGCAGAAAAATTTTTCATTCTTGCAACAGATAGTGGGGAATAGAGTATGTATTAAACACAAAAGGTTGAGAAAACACCATTGCATCTTGCACCAAAAGCATAGACACCGACTATTTCTTGTAATCCCAGAATCTCTACACAACTTCCCAAAAAGGTTTTCCCAAAGATATTGAGAAGAAAATAAGTAAAAAGCAAAATGAGGGCAAGATGACAGAAAGGAGACACTACAGTCACACTCCAAGGAATAGACTCTAATTAAAAGTAATGTTAAAAATGCATTAGTCATTAGTAAACAAGGTCACGGGCGCAGCTGCCCAAAGCATGTTCACAGAAAGTGAAAAACAGCAACAGAGATCTTTACAAAGCGCTTCAATGCAGCCACTGCAGACTACTTGTTTCTGTTACATGCATTTTATCTGAATCCAATTGAGATGAGATCCTCAGAGGGCTTCAAGAAATGTCTTCTGCAGTGCTATGCATTACTTTTAAACAGCACCTTTCACCAAAAATTTATTCTATCAAAGCCATTTGTATTTAAACACTGAAATGGAAGTGTTCACAACCCTTAGTTCTGTAGGTCACGTACACCAGCGACAACCTTTTGCTGGATGAGCCCTGAGTTTCAAACAGTACTACTAAAAAAGTTAGGTGGAGAGATGAGGCGAGAAAGGAAAAGTGCATTTTTAGCTAAAATAAAATGCGATACAGGACAAACTCTGAAAGCAGAAGAAAGCCCTTCCAAATATGAGAAATTACTGAATGCATTTTTGTAGGATTTCCAGCTCCCATTGAAGCAGAAAATGCAAGAAATCTCAAAGGTAACTCTTGATCTCAAACAAAGGAATGCCAAATCTCCTTAGACTTCACTGAATTCAAAATTTCAAAACATTATGTCCCCAAATGATTTCTCAACCTGTAAACATCCTTCCCTTTATTCAGTACCTCTCTTGCTTTTATTCATATTTTTCTTAATTTCTTCTGCCAGAGTCCAAACACTTTTCTTTCTCTGCTTTCTTCAATTCTCACTTTAGAGAACTTCAGCCTTGTCAATTGCTTTTTGTAAAACTCAAGAAGATGGATCAAATATAGGCAAGGAGACGATAGAACATAATAGCATGTACCTCAGACATATGATTTCCTCAAATTTTTTGAATAATATGTTTAAGACCAACTTAGACCTTTATTCTTTCAAGATATTTTTTGTTCTGAGAGTTTGCATGCCCCCCATGGAGCAAAACCTTCCATGAAAATTTTTACAGCTCTTTGAAGAGACAGAGATCTTACAATAACTTTTCTATTTCCAAATAATTATCCAGTATTCTTAATCTCCATGCTCCTCCTAATGGGAAGCCTTTAATATGAATCATTGGCCACCATGCTGCCATTCAGGCTTAACAAATGCCTATAAAATCAAACGTCCTTCTACAGAAAATCTTTGTAGGTTTTATAACTTAACCATTTTGACCCACAGTGAACACTTTGCCTTCTCTAGGAAAAAGAACAACTGATATATATGCTCCACTTATCACCATTCCACTGATCTTCAGAGTTGCTTCGTCTACTTTGCGCGATACACACTGATTTATTTTTAATCAATTAATAAGCAAATCTGAGGGAAAAAATGTGGCTTGGTTTTGGAGTATGATGGAAGTGCTTGTTTCAATGACTTTTTACGAGTATAAAAATATGTTTGCTGTTTTAAAGTGCTGACGTTGATTGCAAAGCTTCTAGTGCAGTTTCTTTAATAAGTCTGCCTGCAAATCTGGCATGCGACAGTATTCACTTACTGCCAATTAAGCCTTTATTTAGAAATTTAGGTTAGATGAATAAATGCTGGGATGTGTAAAATGATTCAAATCCCAGCTGTTTGTGTGAAGCGACAAGTTAGATGTGCAAAGGCAGCTCAGCTGGGAAGAGGCTTTACAGTCAGCTAGTCAGACAGGTCAGCATAAGTTATAACTTTACAAGCTATTTCTGATTGCATGCTAGAAGGAAAATGGACCCGGCTTTTGCAAAACTAATGAGTTGAAGTATGGCTTTTGTTCAGATCACCGAGTTCTCCAGAGGCCTTAATTACAGAGGTGGAGAGCTTCAGGATCAATTATTGAGATTTCAGTTCACATTGACAAAACTCCAATTCTTAAATCAACTTGGTATTTCTTTTGCAAAAAACAAGGGTGGCTTTGACTAACATGGCGTTGTACTGCAGTGCTAAAATTAAAAGGTGGAGCAGCAGCTGTACTTAGTAAATAGTTAACAGTTTCAGTGATTTCTCTCAGACATGCAGACAGGGCACATTAAACGGTTTTAAATGCCATTCAAAGTGAGGAATCAAAATGACTGCCCAGAACCTAAATCTATCTGTCAATGCATTTCTCCCAGCCATTTATCTCCCGTTTCTTGCTACCAGTTCTGAATCTTGAGGGACTGCTATGCTACAGTGACACTTGCAGATGGCAGCCCTGGATCCTAGTTCATCCACAGACTGGTTGGAGCGTGCTTCTTTTCTGCTTTGGCATATCCTTTCTTGTCTAACCCATTCTGAAGCATCCCAAGCCAGCACAAGACACACAACAGTGTACAGAGCCTTTAGTTTCTTTGCAGTGCTTTGTACTTTTCATAAAAGAACCGGGGATCACCTATGCAAGTTTACTGTCATTCACCCTTCCACACTGTTTTCCCTTCTCAGTAAACCCAGGTTACAAAGCCTGCCATTTAAAGGCTGGGGAACTCCAATCTGTCACGGAACCATTCTGTACTGCTAATCACAGTTTATTTTTAAAGAGAACCAAGAGAAGAAAAACACCAGCCAACTCCTTTGCCCTTTCCAATTTGTGTAGGCCATGCAATACAAATACTTGAGCTGCTGCAGAACTATAAAGGAAAACCATGCAGCCAAGATAACTAAGCTCTTGGGCCCTAAAAATGTATCCCTATCTTTTTCTTTTGCTGTATTTCCAGACATAATGCCTGGTGCCCTACTTATCTTGATGTGTTTGCTGCAAGAGTACTTCTGTCTCCAGCCTTACAGCAGTATCATGAGGAAGCCAGGGAGTCTGAATGCTGAATCTTTCAGTGAGTTGCTCTTCCCACTCCTCCCAGGAAAAGCCAGGCGAATGTGGCTTTGGACAACTATAACCAGACAAGTAATGCTAATGTGATTAGCTCCTAATGGGTGTAATGTTGCAACATCATTAAAAACTGAAAACTGGATATAAAATGCAATCAAATCATAAATCTCAGAATTAGTTTTACACTGACTTTCCAAAAGTTGTTTTGAAAGGCACTCAAGTGTGGCCATATGGTTTTAAAATGTCATTGAGACAGTTTTTCCCTTTCGAGTTTAGTTTTGCCCTCACCTTCCTGAATAAAGTTTTGCTAGTATATTGAAGGAGACAGCCAGTATTTTTGTGTCAGCAGTTCACAACAAGCAATGAAAATGCTGACTTTGCACACTTTTCTGCATACATGCACTAGATTTCACTGATATGACTGGCTGCAAAGATATCACGGAATATTGCTCCTGGGAACAAATGCAAATTATTTGCTTAGGCCATGTCGGGGGGACAGCTCTGATAAAACCAACCATTTGCATATTTGCTCTTTTCCTCGTCTTCCCAAATCAAATCTAACTGAAAGTTTGGAAGATCTGTATGAGCTAGTAATTTTTTTAGCTATTTGGCTGAAAACACAACTGTGGATGAGAGAAAATGCTGTGAGAAAGCATCTCTAAGCTTGCAAGACACTGGGGAACACTGGCAATACTATGGGAAAGCTCAATCACTTGAGATTTCCAGACATAAGTTTAGATACGTTTTAAAACACTGATAGGGTGGAAGAGAAAAGAGAGATGGGCTGGGACAGACTCTCAAACTGAACAGAGTCAGCCTGGATAAAGGGGAAGGAGCTACAAGTTCATTAAAAGTGATGGAAAGCATGGGAAAAGTGGACTGATGTTTAGCATGAGAGATAGGCAAATACTTGGTTTGAATAGAGCAATCTTTAGCTAAAGCATGAGGGAAGGTGGGAAAACAGGCCCAGGTTTGGTTTAGAAAGAATCAAGATGAAAGTTTCACTGAGGCAGACAGGAAAAAAACTAACACTTTTTCCTCAAATGACTTCTTCCTTAAAACAGTTGTTTTACAGCTAAGAATATTTAGGGCAACCTAGATGAGTATATTAAAAAAAAGCTACCCAAGGTCATGAACATAGAAAGAACTCAAATAACTGACTACAGACTCTGATGATCAAGAAAGGAGAGAAAAGACCTATGAATTTGTAGGCTCACTATGTTTTTCTCCTTTTTTGTCTGAATTCAAAGAAACAGTTACTTGATCTCAACCCATTCTCCTGAGCTGTTCTCCCCCAGCCTTCTAGCTCTCGCCATCTTCTGCACAGACATCCCCCCTCAGACACAGCCCAAATACCAGTGATTTCATGTCCGGTAATACCTGTATACCCTCTGTAGCCCTTACAAAGTTTTTATTCTCCAAGCAGTTAGCCTTCTGTGAGCAGCTGGGCGGCTCAGTGGCAGGAGTTTATGCCCTAGTGCTTGTTGGAAGGCATGAACTGTGAGATGATCTCCTGCTAAAGCTGGATTAAGAGAGGCTTTGGGGTCGGGTGGGAAATGTGGAGCAAGAGTCTGGATTCCCTACACATGGCAGTCTTAATACTTTTTTTTTCCCCTCCATGCTTTTCTGAAAATTACTGGCCCAAATACCACAATTATATATCCTGCATTTTGGGGTGTTCCAGAGCCATTTCAATTTATTCTAGTATTGGAAGCAGTGCTATTTTAATGAAAAGAGCCAAAATCAAGCTACTGAAGAGAGTTCAAATACAGAGTATCACAACAAAATACTTCCAGGAAAGGGCTGACAATCGCCGTTGCATAAAATGAGGATTTAACTCTTCTATAGCAGCTTTATAGCTGATCAGTAAAATGAGAGAAAAATCAGTTTTCCTAAGGAGCTGGCACAGCTGCTCAAAGGGCTTATTGTAGGAAATATGTTTACCAGAGAGAAAATGAAGTCTGGAAGAGAACCAGCTCTGGGCTGAATGAATTTGAAAAGGCTCTTTCACTGCCTATGTAAGTTTAGGCTATAAATCAAAATTATTAGGGCTTAATTTTTAAATTTTATTTCTTAACTGGGAAGAGGACCTGATGCTAAAATGAAGCCAACATCATTTTAATGGACACATTTATTGAAAGCATGCAATTACAGTTTGACCAAAATGCAGTTTGGGTCACTGCAGGCAGCACACAGACAATTTGACCAAGAACCCTCCTTCCCTCCAAGGCACACATACATACTCCAAGACAAACGTACATACTGCACTGTAAGCCACCGAGCTTTACCTTTCTGGAGCTTAGATGCATTGTCCTGTATCCAGCTGAAAAGATTGGCAAAGTCACAGTCACAGACCCAAGGGTTGCCCTCTAAGCGTATAGTCCGCAGGGAGGGAAGCGCTTCTAGGGCTGCCACATTTAGGCTTTGTAAGTTATTGTCATTCAATTCTAACACTTGGAGCTGTTCCAGGTTCTCAAAAGCAGCCTCATCCACATCCACCAGGTTATTGTTTCCAAGGCTCAATTTTATCAGTTTTTCTGCTGATTTGAATATCCCAGCATCAAGCTGTGTTAAATTATTGTAGCTTAAGTCTAAATACACCAGTTTGGTAGAACTGCTAAAAGTACCCTCTTCTAAAGAGGTCAGGGAGTTATTCCTGAAGTCCAAATAGACTAGATCTCCATAAAATATAAAGAAATCAGCTGGTATCGCCTGAATGTTGTTATCAGCTATAAGAAGTTTCCGTACATCCAATGGAAATGGATTAGGAACACTTGGGAGTCCTTGATCCCGGCAATCTATGGTGTGGTAGTCCATACAGCTACAGACAGCAGGGCAAAAATGACCCACGGGTAAGAAAAGCAGGCAGACAAAGACAGAAAAAGGCAGAAGGCAGAAAGGAAAGCATGGCAACATCGTCAAGGATTTGAAAGCTGTGATGAGCACCACTTCTAAGAGAAAGACATTTTGCTCAGCTGAGCAGCAGTGCCTGGTACTTGTGTGTGTGTGTGATTGTATCCAGGAGATCACATATCATCACAGATCCGATAGCAGCAGTCTTGGGAGGGGGGAGGGAGAGTGACTGAAGGAAAGAGGGAGGGAGGCAAATGTGAGGATTTACACTGTCAGAATATTATAATGCTGTACAGTGTAAGGGAAAGCTATGATTGGGTAAACGGAGGATCTTTCAAAGGACTCCCTTGCTTTTGTGAGCTAAAAAAAGCTCAGAGCCTGTTTGCATACTTGCTGTATATTCCAGCAAATGGGAAATCACACCTGATCCTGTGACTCTGACAGCAACAGCTTATGCTTAAAAAGCCCTTCAGGTAATAAACCCTGATGAAATCAATTGTTTTGTTTCTTCCCATATGACTACATCAAGGTGACCAATACCCTCTAGAAATGCAAGTGAGGGTAGTATCCTGGTTGACTGCTAAGGACTGTTTTCTCTTTCATTTCTAGAACAGGGAGCAGAAGAGCAGCAAGAAGGGTGGGGAGCCCAAAGACAAGGAACACTGACTTTTGCCATTTCTGGATGCCTTCTCAGCTTTTAGAGCAAGCATGTTAATGTTATGTAAATATGAGCCATTGTCTTTTAACCAAGAAGTATAACCTCCTGTGGCAAGAAGGAATATGGTCTCAAAATTGAGGGTTTTTTTCCCCTCCTGTTTTAATGACCAAAACAGCTACCTTCTAATATGGCACTGGTAATGTTGGTTGGGCCACATGAAAGTGCAAATTGTGGATCAAATCTTCAGCTTGTTAAAACTGAACAGATTTTCTTCATTTTCAGGGGGTTGAAATATTTGACAATCAATCTGCCTGTCTCCCATGGGACAGCAGAGATGATTTTGCAATAAGGCATCTGTGTTTTTCTGACATCCCCAAATCCACACCCAGAAAGGCAAGTCCTCTGCCAGCTGCAAGCTTAACTTTTAACTCCAGCTCTCCCTCTTTATGCACATTGTGTAAGCAGACAGAAATGGGACTCCAGTGCTCGGGCCACACCTTTGTGCTATGAGGGAAGATTTTTCTAAAGAGACAGATTGTATTTGGGTGCATGTGAATATTAAAGCACAAACTCAAACATCTTTGGAAAGCTCATTCCTAGGTCAAAGAGAGGCCAGTAATCTCGATTTAAGGTCATATTTCATAACTGAATTCAGAGTATCTTTCATCCAGGACAGGGTACAAAAATTTCCTTCTAAGATAGCCTATCCTCCCAAGATACCTGCACTTAAACTCAAATAATGGAAGCAGTATTATCAACCTCTCTGTCAGTAAGCCTGTAGAAACACTGAACTGCTGGGAGGGAACGAAGAGGGAGCCAGACTGTTCTCAATAGCACCCACTGACAGAAAAAGAGGCTCTGGGCACAGATTAAAAAACATCTGAACACAAGAAAACACCTCTTTTCTTACTGTGAGTGTGGTCAGACCCTGGAACAGGTTGCCCAGAAAGGCTGTGGCAGAGAGATTCAAAACCCAACTGCAGACAGCATTGGGAAACTTGCTCTGACTCTGCTTGAGCAGCGGGATTGGACTAGGTGATTTCCACAGGTCCATTCCAACCTCAGCAATTCTGTGAACTGCTGTTAGGAAACGAACATGCCAGGAAGGGTTATACCTTTAAATACCTCTCTCATATTTTGCAACACACCTTGTTTCCAATTCATAGGTCTTTTAGCTAAACCACCTTGAGCCGGCCTCTAGATCCTTCCCATAAACACACAGCCTGCTCCAGGTGTCTTTCGTGTCTTGAATTACTTTTAAAACACCACTCAGAAAGAAATGGGCACAGCCACCTCTATAAATCACTAGGGCAAAGCCCAATTAAATTCCTGAGGTGATTATTTAAAATATTTACCTTTAAATTACAGAGGAAGTGGAAGTTTGATAGGCTACCTCTGAATAACTCTTGTGGTCAGGATTCAATGAATCATCATCAACAAATAACTGCAACTGGTACTTCTCATGCAGAATTGATGCTTTTTAAACTTTTAAGGCTACATCTTGCAAACACTTGCTCCTGCTGTAATTTACTCTTTTTCTGCCCCTAATTCAATTAAGGCTTCAGGTCACACAGGAAAGCAGAACTGACCTTGTAGTAATAATAACTTTATATAGAAAGATCTAGCTCTCTATCTAATGAAGTTATCAATACACAGGACTTAAGGGTCCCTATGGCTCCTCCTATGCAGACCCACCCTTTCTCTATCAAATGTACAGACTCAGACTCTGTCATTTTCTTTTCAGTGATGCCTCAGTGTCGTTATGCCTATTTCACAGATGGGAGACTACAGACAATCAGGCACAATTTGTGAAACATCCAAGAACACGTTAGTGGCAGGGGTAGGAACAGGACTCAGCTTCACTAAAAATTCCACCAGCCCTTGCTAAAACTACCACTCCTTTCTGTAAGAAACAGACCTGCCTTTTGCTCAGCTGCTCATGTGTATTCTTTACATATTGCCCTCTGTAGGGGAGGCACTGTAAGCAACACTATCTTCACAGCTTATTCTGTATACTCATATGCAGTTTGCAATTTCTCCGCAGAATCTGTGGAGCTTTCCTGAGACGTTTGTGAAGGGGTTGGCAGGAGACTAGGGATTACTATCAGGCTCTGGATATTTTGGGATAGGTATCCCATAGGTTTGTCAAACATTGGCCCTGCTCCCACAGCATCCAGGCAAACAGAGTTTCACTGCCAACATGTAACAGCCCTGATCTTCAGCTACACAAGACCAGCTGCAGTGCCTGCCATCACAGGCCACCTGCCATGGTCTGACACCTTTCTCCTGCTGTCTTTGATTTCAGAGAGTTTCTTCCTGACCTGTTTTTCTCTGTGTAGCATTTCCTGTTTCATTTTTTCTGTTCAGTTTTATTAATTCCTTAGCTACTGCTTATTTCTGTACCTTACCTGTTTCCCTAACAGCATAGAAATTCTCTTGAATCTTTTTCAAGCTTCATTCACTTGCCAGACATTTCAGGCAATTTTTGATAGCAGGAAGGAGATTCTGCAAAGCTTTCTATCTAATAAGATATTAAAGCTTTACTTCTTTAATCTTTTATTTGCATCAGTCAGTTACAGTAACCTGTACTACTAAATAAGGGGTTTAGCCTGCTATCTGCTAAGTGCACAGCACCCTCTTGTGCCCTACAGGACAGCGGTCATTCCACAACCACTCTGGTCTCTCCCAGTAAGCTATTACCAAGTTTTACCATACTCCTACAGTTTACCTATGCTCTGAGCTTCACTTCTTCCTCTTCCAGTGGCTTATTAAAGAAAACCCAATCACTCCATGCAAGAAAATAAAAGATATAATCCAGGTGGTGTTCTTATGTGCTATTTTTAGAGAGGCATACAGTAAGACAGCAGAGGTGTCACAGAACAAGCCTAACTAATGCATAGACCTGAGAAGGGAAGCAAATGCAAGCAGCAAAGCAAGCTTCTAATTCCCTGATTGCACTAAGTCAGAGGAGCCAAATTACAAACCTATTGTATGCTGCCACTCCTGGCATTTGAATCACATGATACCTGCACAGCCTGTCATACCTTTTGGCTATTTGTTACAGTAACAGGGACACAAGATCATAGATTGCCAATCACCTATTGGAGCTGGATTTTTTTTTTTTGAAGGAATTTTAAAGTACATAGCAATAGATAATGCATATCAGGACTTTGTCTTCAACTGACACTACGGTAAAATACAAAATTGCTCCAGTGAGTAGTCTCAGAAATAAAGATACGCTTCTTCAGTACTCCCAAGCAAAGCCCTCATAGCTTTCTCATCTGTTTGTTATCCAAAAATACTTCCAGTACTAAATTTTAGTTCATATAGTTTTGAAAAAGCACAAGCTTCCCAATTAGAAATTGATGTCAAACAAACCCCGAATATTCTTCTCTCCACACAGATGGGACCCACATAGACCAAACCTTAACTATCAACTCTTTTATCTATGATCCTGGCTTCCAGGGTCCCCTAAGGCAAGAGGGACAGAGCGGGTTTGAAAAACATGCTTGTAAAACAAACAGGGTAACAATTTCATAATCAAAGAACTATGGAGGAGTTTGCGTCAAATCCTTTTGTGGAGAATGAGGAAGCAAAGACAATTTCTCTCCATACCTCCCAGGTGTTGGAGTTGAATAAGCACAACAGTAGGCAGGCTTTGGACTAAAACAACAAAGATCTGGCTTTCCATTCCTTTAATTTTCTATTCAGGATACTACTAAGAGAAACCTCTAAAACAAAACAGGGAGTGACAAGCCACACTGGTCCTGGATCTTCAGTGTGCTTGCAGTACTATATCATGGCAAGCAGCAGGAAACTAACAGAAAAACCATTCACTTCCTTGCCTAGTGAAGTAAGAAATAGCGTTGCGGAAAAACGACAGGGGTTTCACCTTTCTCTTAGAAACCTCCAGCCCTCTCCTTAGAAGTGCTCAAAACTTCCCAAAATACTTTGAGTAATGGAAGAAAAAAGAAAGAGCAATCATAGTACAGACACACATGAAGGATTCAGATCTCAGCCAATAAATCCTTACTTACAGGAGACTGAAATTGAAAACCATCCATCCTTATTCATATTTTTGAACAGCTAATTGAGCATATTTTTCCGTGAAGGAAGTTATTATTCCAGGCTTATGCTTCATTGAGTTAAGGTACATGTCATGTCCGAGGCTGCTGTACCAGGTGCACATAATGATTGCAAAGGTTTTTCCTCCTCATTACCATACATTAGCAATGTGTCATGGGAACCAATGTTCAAACTTGAACAACTAACAGTATGTTAATCAATTAATCAAACACTGAAATCAAGTGCTAAACAACATCTCTGGACAGAAGTCCCATTTTTATTCAGATATTTACCATTTTGGCTTCAGTGCTTTTTTCTTTTGAGAAAAATCTTCTCCTGCTATGATCAGGCATGTTTTTATGAATGCAGCCAAGGGGCACCTTTGGACAGTTTTCCCTCTGATCTTACATCTAAGAAGAACCAAAAAAGCAAAAGAGAAAAAGGGTATATTACTTTGTCTTACCATTTATGGGATGATAGAAACTGTGAAGGGAACTGAAGCTTGTATTATTACACCTACCCAGTCCTTCACTGCTGCTGTCACTGCTGCTGTCACTGCTGCTGCCATGCCACTGGGAGTGAAATTATATCAAAATTAATCAACGTGGCAGCAGCAATGATTGAATTTGAAAACTTTAGACATTGCGGTTCAGCAGCCAAATGAGACCAGCCTAAACCCATCAAAAGACTTCCATCATCTCCTCTAGACAATGTGGCTTACGCAGACATGTGGTCACTATCATATTGTAAACCATTTACAATCACTAAAAGCATTCACAAGAGATGGAACAGTGTAAATTATATTTCCTTTTTCCCTCAGGAAGGAGTTTGTATCCAGCCACTACAGTGTAGTCAACCGCTTGCCCTCTACATAGTTCATATACTGGTCCAGAATTACCACAGCTTTAAAGCAAATTAAAGGTGACTAAAAGGGAAAGTTCTCCTAAGATGTTGAACGGAGATACGCTCAGGCATATCCACTGCTACTCTTGTACGTAATGAAGTCACAAATAAAGCTGGTCTCAGATTTCTTCTCAAACACTATTTATCTGGTCAGATTTACCAATGGGTCTGTCAAGATCTGAAAAAACCTTGGGGAGATCAGAGATCTGAGATTCTTTAGAAGCTCAGAGTTTCTGAATAAAAATACATATAAGAAATCCAACATAGGATTTGTAAAAGAAAATTTATGAAAGGTGACTTTAAAGTAGCAGTTGGAGTCGAACATAACTTTCATATCTGAAACTTGTTTCAACCTGCACCTAAGTTTCAAGCAGTGAAGCTAAACAGAGAAGGAAGTTTGAGCAAATTCTCAAAGCCCCAACATATCACAAAATTTAACCCAGCTCTGATGTAAAGCTAAGTAGGTTGTTATTTTTAACCCATGATTGCCATTATAAACATGGCATATTTGCTTCAAAAGACAGGAAACTAATAACTCTTGGGAACTGATTTCCTCCAAATCGTGCACTCCACACTCATTCTTTCTAGCCCTTCTATAGAGAACAACTGCTAAACACTTTATCAAAGCATTCAGAGGCTGAACGTACCACTGTGCAATCTGGCTGAGCAGAGGGTAAAGTATGACAAATGGTGTATGTTCTAGTGAGAAGGAGGCAAGTTTTCCTTTCCTGTAAGGAAGGAAAACCAAAATTATTCTGAAATAACTGGGAAGCAAATTTGTATTCTCTCAGTAGGAAGTATACAGTTTTAATTTGCACTCTGTGCCACCTAGAAAACCCTTTGGAGAGTCCTCTTTGTTCTCATGAACAGCAAACAGAATTACAGCAATTAAAACAGCTGACAGCTAATGTTTATAAAAACACCACATATATATTCTTTGAGTATAAAACCCCTCCAGATCATTAGGTCTGCATGGTACAGCAGAGAGTATAAAAAAACCCAACAAAACAAAAAACCCCCAACAACCAAAAAAACCCCAAACACACAAAAAAAGGACTTGAATTAATTTTCCTATTAACATTGTAACATTAATGGGCTGAATGTCTTTTCCAGACCAAAGAAGATGCTGCACTTGTGAGGATTTTATGCAAATTTATACCAAATATACACCCAGCAAGAAAACAGTTCCATTTACAAAGGCACAGCTAATTTAATTGGAGGTCAAGGTCTTTTAATGACTCTTCAGTTTGCTTTGATAAGGGGATTTCACAAAGATATTACAAGCTACCTTCCTTGGCTGTATTAATTTAATTTATTTAATGTGGTACAAGCTAGTCACAACAGGGAAAAAAAAACAGGCTAGATCTTCTAGATCTTTTTTCTAATGCAGAGAAAAAAAAACCCAAGACAATAATTTGTGCTTATTTCCCTTCTCCCATCTACCATACTGACTATTGCTGCATACACTTCATGGATTTAAATATGCAGAAAGCATGTTTGTGTCAGTGGGAATTCTAAGCATCAGCTGAGTGGTAGAAATAATGGAAATAATTATTACACCCTTCTCTGTTGCCATTTACCATAAAAATAGTTAATGAAAAATATAACTAAGTGCTTAAAAGATCAGACTGTAATTTCCAGATAGGGCTTGAAAACTGCCCTTTGAAGCGCATCACACACTCTAAATCACATGCACCATTCCCACAAGTGTGCAATTCCATATTTTACAGGTTAATTTTGAACAACTAGTTTTCTGCAAAATAATTACTCCACAAAAATGCATCCATCTCTGCACTGGAACCATACAGCATTAAGGAGCACAAAGGGACAACAAACAATAGATTAGGATTTAAGGCAAGACAAGGAACACTAGAATCTTGCACTGTGTTCAAATGGAAGTAAACTGACAGAATAAGTGTGTGCAAATGTATGTTTGTGTGTATGTGCCCATATCTGAATGAATGTATGTACAGTTCCTTCTTTTAAAAAAAAAAAAAAAGAAAGAAAAAAATCAAATACAGAGAGTGCAGAGAGGGCAATCTAGTGGAAACAACTGAAAATTTATCTGTAGAGCTCTTTCTGTGGACAGAGCTGTCATCCTTTTTAATCCTATGTTAAATAAATCAAATTCCCCTTCTACAGTCAAGAAATACCTGGTTCTTTTATACCCACATGAAGAACAAAACCAAACAAAATGGTGACAAAGATCCTTGAACCAACAGGATGAAATCCCCTGATGCAAAGGACTTGTTTTTACCTTTAAAGTATAAAGTAAATGTTGAAAAGGCCCATACGCTTTACTGTATGCAAAAAAAGTTTGCAAGATGACAGAAACTCATTATAGTTACCAATCTCTTGGCATAACTGAAGTATCTACAGTCCTGTACATGGTAGATGATCCTGGTCATTCACTTGTCTTCACTCTTTTCTATCCTCTTACAAGTTTCTCTGGCTATACAGAAGTATAGTGTCCCTTAGGGAATGCAGCATATTTTGACTTAATGCCTTCTGACATTTCACTCGCGTTGTTAATACGATGGGTGAAATGTCAGGTGAAATTATATCAGTGAGTGCAGCAATCTCCAAAAGGGAGATGTTTGGAGCCTTGTAATACTGCCTCTGGATATGCTTTTCAAAAACATGGTGATAACCAATGCTAATTATTACAATGACTAGCTTTCATAATTGTTTCAGAAATTACTTACCTCACCGACAATGAATTAGGGGTACTTCTCTGGTACTCAGTGATACCAAACATAACCTCCAGAATTTTATTACAATCACACTTTGAATGGTGCATTAGTAATCACTAGCACAGCTGCTCTCTTTAACACAACTTCTTTCAGCCTACATGCTGATACTGCAATGGTATGTAGTAGTTTTAAATACTAGAACTCCAGTGGGACCCTTAGTACTGGGAGGTGGAGCTGTCTTAGTACTTGGTTGCACAGTTCCAGCATCCAGGAGTTGTCGCACACTACTACACAGTGCTATTGTACAAGGGGAACTCACTGCCCTTTGTCAGGAGGTATATCTGTTTTGCATATATAATTAATGTTTGGATGAACTCCTTCATACATCTGCTTATACAGTCTTCTACAATGTTGGGGGCTGCCTCATTTCAGAGATATTAAAGCTGAGAAACATCACCAAAAGAAGGTAAAATGCAGAATTTCCTCCCTGGGGAATGTTAGTGAAGTTAATGGGCATTAGTGCTGGCAGTATGCACAGTGTAGTTCACAGTCATCACAATCTCTGGGATGGTTCTACATCTTTTTTTTTTTTTTTAATTCAGTAATATAAAAAATAAAGCAATCTCACAAAAAATAGAATAAGTGAAGTCTCTTAAATCTCAAATTTGAAGGGAACCCAGAAGAAAAAGTATGTTCGCTTCAGGCTTTTGTAAATTTTTCAGTGAGTTAATGGCACAGGAGATGAATATGGTAAAAATATTGTTCACATGGTAACACGTGGAATGTACTATACTCTCCATTTTCTCAGGCTGTGCTGTAAGCAAAAAGACATTTTTAGGGATCATGGAATGGCTGCAGACTAAAAATAGAGAAGCCAAAAATGTCCAACAAAACACTATCAAAAAACCCCTAAAATTGGAAATTAATTTTAACCGCTAATTTCTGTTTTCTTCTTAGAAAGTGTTTTCAGTTTTTAACCAGGGATTTAATTTGTTAATTCTCACATTTTCTCTATGATATTCCTCAGTAGGTTATAATCTTCCGAGTTTTCCAAAAAGTCACCTCCTGCAACTTATGGTCAGAAATGTCTTATCTAAACATATAATGCAAGGCTTCCATTTATTTCTTGACACAGACACTTATACAAATTACTTAGTTCCTTCTACCAATGCTAGGCAAACACTTGCTAAAATTGTATGTGTGGCTTCTTCTGAAACAGATTTTACCTTACAAACACTTTATTTGCTTTTCTTGCAAATACAAGTCTATCTTCTTGCTTTTCCTTAAACAAGAAGGTTTTATTTGTTTTAAGGAAGATGGTTTGAAGTTAACTTCTTAGTAGGTGCAGAAGCAGTCCAATTATTCAAAGCTACCACAGACAGTACTATATCTGCGTCAAAGCATTTATGTGACTATCGTGGACACAGGCATGGAACAGCTGTCAAGGAATCGATATGGCACCTGTGCAATCCTCCATAAAAGTTACCCACCAAGAAACAACTCTGGAGTGTTTGGAGTTACTGACAATGAAAGATTTTGATGGTGGTGGGAGGGGCACTTAGTTTAAAATCACTTTTTGTTATATTGCTATTGTTGGATCCCTAAAAGTGGGACCTTTCTTTTCACCAAAATGACATAAGTCGTCACATGTTATCCAGAAGAGCATGTCCTCTGGCTACTAGTCCAACCAGGTATTACACACTATTCCGTGGGATGGCCAAAGGAATCTAGTTACAAGTTGTACCACTGAGAAGGATTTTAATGACTAGTTTTAGAATAAGATGAATCATTCTAGATGCACTTTTGACGCTAAAAAAACCCCAAAACGTCCCATAAAGGATTAGTTAATGCAAGTGTTTGGGAAAGCCCTAATGATTTTTAGCTTGCTTTTAGACTTGTCAGTTTTCAGAAAATATAGTATGCTGAAATATTGTCACTGATAACACAGCTACTGGGCATCACTCAGTAGAGCAGACACCTTATTGTTACTTTTAAAAAGTACTGTCTGGTCTGTCCACTGCCTTGTGGCACATCATTATTACCTTAAGTGACACAGGGTAAAAGCAGAAGGATGCAGGGTCACAAATGCTGAGCCAAGGATAGAGCTCCATAATTCTTGATGATCTTTCTGGAAGATTTATGTGCACACAGTTTTATGCAACATAAATATTATGTACGTTAACAAAGTACAGGTCAGACTCCCTGGATACGTGTTCTAAGGCAAAAAAAGCCATCTAAAACCCAGCATTTTACCTTAACCCACACATACAATGTAATACCTTAGGGCCTCAGTTTTCCTTTTTTAAACAGGGGAAAGGATAAAACTGCTATAAGACTTACAAGCTATACAGGGTATAAGATATATGGCTCTAAATCCCTTATTTTAGGAGTAATCTTCTTTGCTACTAAAGATGCTATATTATCAATAGCGCCTGCAGGCGATTAAAATTGTTAATATTCTTTGTATTGTACTTGGTGTACAGCTGCCTACACCTACAAATACATGAATCATGGTCCTCTAATTCAGTTTCCTGAAGTGAAACCAAAAAGATACTAACATTCCAATAAAGAAAAAACCCTCTTAATTCGCTACTTACATTTAATGAAATAATTTATGGAATAGAGACAGTGTTGGCACTGGAGGAAGAATCTGCAATACTTCTTTCCACTCCTGATCTTCTGTGTAACCTTGGAAAAGCCACTACAGCGCTCAGTGCCTCAGTTTCCCCACTGTTTCATATGGAAATAACTAGAAGCAGCAACAGGATGCAGCTTGAAAGTCAGATGATATTCACCTCAAAAACTTTCAGCATTACCATTTTAAAAGGCATGGGCTTTTAAATGTTTATATTTTAACAATACAATAGTGCCTTGATCCAAAGACACATGTAGATGGCTTGGGGCTATTAAAGTGGTGAGCAGGCCTCCAAGAGAGCAACTATCTCATTCTCCTTTGTGTCCTAGAATTAGTTTATGCAAGACAGGTCTTGCAAATACAGAGCAAAGCATAAAACATTTATTTCCTAATTTAAAGCATGAATTAACTTACCCCTTAGATAGGAAAATCCTGCATTTGGACTGCCTTCCCTTCTCTCCCTCTCCCCTGACAAGCTAATATCACAAAAAGTGATCTCATGCAATGGTTTGAGTAATGCAAAGATAAGGTCTATCTTTGTGAATTCCAGTTTAATCAAATTCCTCTACGTCCACCTTCTAAACTCAGACTGGGACTCCACCCCTCTACACATTCTCAAGTCATCATTTCATTTTATCCAGACATGAATGATTTATAGTATCGTTCAGAGAATAATCGAGCCCTGAATCTAATAACTGTTTTAATTATGATGAATGTTCATTAGATTTTTTTTGGTGTCCTCTATTGTTCTTGTTTCCCTTGCTATGATAGTTATTCACTTTATTTTTCAGGAAAACAATCCAATATTATAAACATTTGGCAAAAATATTTGTAAAGCCATGCTATTAGTCTAGTATTTCTGCTAGACAAAGCACTAGCAGTTACAGCTGAGACCCTTTATTAAATTCAGTGGTATAGCATTTCATTTTAAGAGATTACAGTACCCGATTCAGTTACGTGTCAGTGGAATAATATGTGAATTAATTCAGATTTTGCAACAGCTGAAACATCCATGATTCCTGCCCTGATTTCAGTGCTTGGTTGCATTTTAATTTGAGGTACCCTTTGTGCCTTAATAAAATTCTTCAAATTGCTGCTATCTGTTGAATTTGGTTGCCAGTCAGAAGGTGAGCTGGGGTTACCACAAGGGCTGTCACTTCAAGAAAACGCATGGTTTCTACTGTTGAAAGATCACTATGCCTTATTTCTCTCACCAAACTCTTCACTGAAGCATGTATTTTCATACCCATTTGGACATGTAGCCAGGGTGGAAAAACATGCTGCTGCTTGAAGATGTGGCAAAAAAACTGTAGCCCAAAACCTTACTTGTCTGGAGCATATTTCTCTACTCAATTTCCTCACTGGGACTAGGGAAGTGGTGAAATCCAGCCCTGCAGTGAGTGAATTTTAAACAAAACAGTACCTGTGAACGTATCACTCCCTCTGGTGGCTGCGGAGTACTATGTGGATGGTTTCTTTCTGTTTATTCACTTATATTATTTGCAGATAAATCCCAGTTATACGAAATATGGCACAGTCAGGAATGGCCACTGGAGAACATCACTTTGCACTCACTCCTTCCCCACATTCATAAGTATCCATCCCCACAATCAGCCTGCTTTTCTGTCCCCACCTGCCCTCCCCCCATTTGAAACACAAACTATTCTTTCCACCAGCTTTTGTTCATCTTCGCAATTCCTTCATGAAGCTGCTTATTCTTGGGAACATGCTTTGTATACAGAAAGGAAAAGAAACCACATTCTTTTATATGTGATTCCTCCCTAAAATCAAAGTTGAAACAGGAATTCTGTCATGGAACTTAATGGGGGTAATATTTCTCATTTATTCATCCATGTGCATTTCATTTATTCTAAAAGACACACAAGCTTATTCAAAGAGACAATTATTCATTTACAGAAAAACTGGCTGCACCCATACGCTGTGTGTGCCTTAGTCCGTCCATCTCCTTGTAAACCCAGGCGAATCCTGCCCCACGCTGAAGATGCCCAGACAATTGATGGCCTGGCTGCTAGGACACAGTATGGCTTCAAATAGTACAGGGATTGTGCTGGGTTCTGCTTGAATTCCAAGCAGGTGTGATCTCAGCCACATTGTCAGGATTGCAACATTTCTTGGTGCAGTTTCAGCACACTAACACAATGTGTATTCAAAAAAAATAGGACGCGTAAAATCCTAATGACAGGTGTTTGCTTTATCTGTATAAACTCACTATAAAAGCAGTGAAAGTCTTTGAAAGTATTAAGAAACAAACTCATAGAACCATTCTGTAATAAATGAGAGACTGAGTACACAGTATGTGTGTGTTTTTCCCCCCTTTTGGCTCCATTGCTGTGTTGCTTTCCTTATATAACTGTTCTAGTTAAAAGAACACTACTGACCTAAGAAAACCTACGTCAACCTTATAATTTTTTGTTAAATACATGGTGGTCATCCACAGGTTTAAAAGTAGTAAAGAGTGGGCATTCCATATTTAACTCTGAGTCACTCCATTGTATGTCACGTAGAGACAACTGCTGGCAGACTTTGGAAAGACTTTTTCTGGATAAGGTACTTAATGACAGAAATCCCAACTCATGTCCTCAGGAGCATGCCCACTCCCTACACCAGCTCTTACACCGTATGTAACCTGTTGCATTCCATGAAATTTATGTTTTCAGGACTGAAAACCCAGAGAACTTCACTCTCTCAGGAGAAAGCTTTATTGAGAAAGCAGCTGAGAAGCTCTGCTCCAGAGGTCTTTTATAAAAAACCAACACACATATCCTCTTGGGAAAGGCTGTATAGACTGTCTACCAAATCTGTCTTACTCCCTTCACATAGGTATTTTGCTTCAGGTAGGCAATGGTGTTACTCAAAGATTTTAATTCATGCTTTTGTGTTAAAGAGCTCTAATTAATCTGCTTCTAATGAAGAGCTTTACAGTACGAACAAAAATATTTTCAATTTTGAAATGATAAAAGCAGGAAATAAAAGTCACTTCACCATCAAACCACAGACTTTGAAACATCATAGAGAAATCTTGACATTTTACATAGACCAACTTGCTCTTACATAAAACTACTGTGTAGCCCTCTCCACCCTTTCCCTCTCCCAGCCCATCTTAATCAAGTCTTTTCAGGACTGACTGAAATGGCATCATGGAGAAAAGCAACTTGTACAAAGAACAATCGCCCATAAATATCAAATTAAACTATTGCAAGTGTAGATGCTTACTTCTTTTCCCTTGAATACTAGTTTATTTTGAGAGTCAACTCAATACATCTGGATTTCCTTGCTAGGATGGGACCTGCCTGCTTCAGAATTGCTCTCTCCATCAGCCTGTTGTATAGCCCTGAGGCACTGGCTCAGTGTGTGCCCGTTTGTCAGATCATAAAATATTTTAGGTTGCCTCTATGCCCCATAGATTGGAGCACTGGTTTGTGAACACTGGTATATATTGATTTTGGTGAAACTGAGTTATATCAGCTGAAAATCTAGCCCCATCTCTAAAACTGGCTGATAAATATCATTACTACTCTAGCTTAAGATCTCTAACTTCAAGCACTGTTGCAATTTTCCGATTCAATTATCTCTTCTCTGCATCTGACAGCTAGGGTTGCTCACACATCTGTGCATATAATATTTTACAGTCAGGAGCACAGATGGTCAAGGAACAGGATTTGATTTATAGCTGCTTATCTTAGAAATAGCTGCATATATGAATATTAGTATTTGTCAGCACTAATACCAATCCCTTCCCATAGGACACATTTTACTTTTCAAACAGTGAATTCTTCTTCTGTCTTATATCAGCTGGAAGTCTGGCTTCACATCAAAAGTAGTGTCCCTGTCAGTCAGGAAAGCTTTCCTGAAACACAAATAGGGTGAAAGCAGCATCCTCCAGTTCTCCCATTCCCTGACACCTGCCCAATGAAAAGCTTCTGGATTGCCATTTTAAAAGCTAGAGGCTAAAATGCAAGATATGAGAATATATACCAAATGCATTTCCAGAAATGAGAAACTAAAAGCACAGTGACTCAAACCCAAAAGCTACCACAAAGCCACGGCTATTTATTTAAGGCCTACGCAAATCAATGAAAGAGATAGAATGAACTTCAAGAATATGTGAATAAGGGAAGGTAAAAGCCATTTCTGAGGGCAAGGGTCTGTATTTCTGCAAAAGCCTTCTAAGAATGACTTCCATGTAAATAACCCCATAAAATGGGAACACAGTCATCCATACTCTCAGTTTAAATTCTACTATGTACATCTAAGTATGTGCATGTACATATACAGATGACTTCTCTCTATATACACACATACAAAAAGGCCACACAAATAAATGTCTCATCTCTTGAGAGAGGAACATCCAAATTACCCCTCTACCATCCCACAAAGTCTCACAAGTTGTCAGAGATTGTAGCATGGTGACAGATTCAAATGTCCTGGCTTCTGCCTGACTCAGTACAGAATTTTCCATGAATGTGCAGCTCCATGTGCTGCTAGAATTTCTCTTTCCACAAAACCATCTCCAGTACAAGTGAAATCTTAGCTTACAACATCTCCAGTACATAGAAAATAAACCCATATTTTCCCTTCCTACTCTTTCACTTTTCAAAAAGTGTAAATTAAGCATTCAATTTGATGATATCTTTTGCAAATCTGCACTGTAACTAAAAAGATACTGTCTCCTTCTGTTGCCAGATTTCTTGTTGCTGTACCCTGGGGGCAGCTGTGGGCCCTGCAATATTTGATCAGAAGCATAAAAACTGTTTTCTGCAAGCTTTATTAATTTTCAAGCCATTTCCTGTTTTCCCTTTGCAGCCAAACCCACCCCTTTTGGCAGGTACTGAAATATAAAAACACCCGATTCAGTTTGAGGAAATGTTCTATTACTTGAAAGAGGAGATCCAGAATGATAGGTACAAGTTTTCATCACCTGCTTTCAACAAGGCAACTTTGCTTTACTGTGAGGTAATCTTTCAGCAAATCATGCTGTATAGAATTGCCCATCTCAATTTTTGAATCCTTCACATAATAGATTTAGTCTTAGAAAACATTGTATAAATCACAAGGAGAGAGTATCCACAGAACAAATTCTTCTGGAAGTGGGAATAGAAAGCAAATTCTATTCATAGGTTGCATTTTTCAAAACTGATGTTTAGGCAGCTTCTTTTGATATGTAACCCAAAACTGTAGAACCTTCTGTCCAGTTTGAGACACTAGAGCCTCAGTTTGCAGAAGTGACAACCATGCACAGGCTTAGACAATTTACAGGAGCTCTGCATGCTTTGCACTTCTGAACATCAGTCCTAGAAGATGCAGGTGTCCTCAAAGGGTTTCTAAAAAAAAAAACCAAAAAAAAAGTCACACACACACAAAATCAATTCTGGTAATACAGCCCTAAAAAGTTTAGACCTTGATACATATAATTCCTTGTGTTTTAGAGATAGCTGTAGTGAAAAGGGGAATCATTCCTGAGATATTGCAGGAAAATGGTTATAATTGTGTTGTCATCCAGGTACAATTAACAGATTCATGCCACACGTGGAGCTCTGTAACAGTCCCTTCTTCTCTCCAGCCCATTTACCCCAGAAGCTGAACCAGCAATGTCCCCAGAGTTCATTGTCACACTTTGCCCTACATAGTATTCCTTACTTTTTGGATGATAGTTGTAGGGAAAAGAAATCTGGAGCTAGGTTTTATGCGGTGTAAATGAATTAAAACTACACATACACATTATTTCATTCAGAAATGCAATCAGTTCCAGGATAAATGGCCAAACAAATTGCCAATTATAAAGCCAAACCAATACCAGAGAAGAGAGCATCACAAAGCACTATGCTTTCAGCAGAGTGTACTTAGGCGGACTGACCAACCCTATTACTGCAAGCAACCATACATAGGCATGCACAGTCATAGAACTCAAGCTGCCTACATTTACCCCCTGCATGACATCTCTCTTATCAGCAGAGTTATACAGAATCAGTGGCAAGGCTGCCCTTGCTGATACTGGAGTTGCCGTTTAAAGGCCTGGTTCAAAACCCATTTATGACAACAGGGAGTATTCCATTCCCTTCAGTGCTCCTGGGTTCATACTGCAACATTGACTGATTCAGGGAAAAACATACCATCCCACACAACTTCTGCCACTGAGGTGGCAGAAGGATACAGCCTTCTACTTTGCAGGATACAGCCACTATTTTCCTACTCCCCCAGCTATATTTCATTCTTTGCTCTTACTAAGCTAGAGACAGCCTAAGCCTCTCACAAGGCTGTGCAAATGACTGATATGGTCAGACGGAAAGAACAGATTATGAAATGAAAACATAAGGGCTGCTTGTACTCTAGACCCTTTCCACCTCCTCCCTTAGGCCACTGTGATTAAAAACACATAGAGCTGCCTGGCAAAAAAAAAAAAAAAAAAAAAAAAAAAAAAAAAAAAGTGACCCATGCACTCATATCCTGGCAATTTGTGGCTATTGTCATAACACGCCCAGAACAAAAAAGACCAAATTACAACATCTCTGCATAGACCTAAACCTCATTTCATTACAGCATTTGAGCACATGTGCAAGTCCATTATCAATCAGCAAAGACATACACTTACATATAGGTACACACTTACCTTCTATTTTGAAACAAATAGACCACGTAATTAAGTGCTGATTTAAATGCAGATGAATTGTTAAATCAGAACCTTAGAATAACTCCTTTATTTTCACAAAACCTATTGGCTTAACAGAATTATAATACAGTGAACTATAGTTTAATTAAAAACCCCTTAATTTGGTACAGTTCAGAGGAAAACTGCTCCCTCATCGCTCTCTGGTTCCATACCCTCTCCCAAGGGTATATTGGCTCTTCTGAAAGAATTTTGTTGATATTTTAAATCAGAGGGCTCAGCAATGGCTACGAGCCTTAATCTCCTTACTCAGCAACATGCTCACTAGAAGGCAAGTTCCTGTCATGGTTGTCATTAAGTAACAATTTCATCCCAAGATGACAATTAGTAAGACATTCCTGGCTTTTTCACTAATTTGTTTTGCATCTGTAGGCAAATTTCTTTCCCTTTGTTGCACTTTGATACTGTGATAGAAGCTGATTTTATTAAATTCTTCATAGTTCAATAATTTTATCTAAAGTTTTTCTTTGAGGAACAGGCTGGAGCAGGAGAAATAGGCTTATTGGGAAGAATAATAGAAATGTTAAAAAGTGTTTAAGTAGCCACTGGAACTTGGACATCTCCACTTCCTGAAAGCTCAAAAGCTCCAGTTCTATACCCAGAATAGAGTATAGTTTAAAGGAAGAACTGATTTAATTAACCAAATAGCTTATCCTTCTTTAGAAGGGCTTATTCCTAAACCTGAGACAAATTTGCTTATATGAATAATCATAAAAATGAAAGGTCTTCAGAGTACCTTCAAAGAAAGTTGAATGAAATCCTAAAAATACCTTCTTTTTGTACCTGATGAAAATTTGTTAACATTAAAAAGTCACTGTTTGTTCCAGTTTGTCTTTCACAGTGTGCTACATTCATTTTTTGTTCTGAAAATACATACAGAATTCCAAACGTTCCATTCCGATAAGGTGAAAATGAATCATTTTGATTTTTCAAAGTAAGTTTTAACAAAACTGACATACTGCCCTACCAAATTTCCGTTTCATGTGAGTGGCATTTCCCAGTAAGCAAACATTATTTTAAATAAATTCAGACCAGCATTATCAAGGAATAACTAACCCCAGATTTTAAGATTCAAGACATGCTGAAAGTTAGTATATGGGAATATTTATTTCACTGTTTTTCTAAAGACAATAAGCCAATATTGCTTGTTGTTTCTTTAGATTAGCATTGACTGTTTTCATCCTACTCTCCTAGTGATCTTCAATACAAAGAACACAGTTATAGCACCATAACTTATATCTATAGCTAACAAATTCTTTTGGCACCTATCACTTTCAAAAGTAAACCCCTATGGAAGGTGTTGCATTTCCCATTTGCAGCCCTCTTCACATCACTGTATCATTGCTTATGTTTAGACTTGCTTTGGTCCTTCATAGCGCAAAGTGTTGTGGGGTCTTAATGACAGGTCTGACTCACATTCACTGAGCAAAACAACCTAGCCATGTTTTAGGGGGTTTTTTTGGTTGGGTTTTTGTTTTGTTTTGTTGTTTTTTTTTTAAAAAAAAGATAAAACCTCTCCCACAAGCCTGCCCCAATCTTCTGCAGAGGTTACCTCCTCCACAACTGTCAGCAGAAAGGAAACAAATTTATGCTTCTGCTGCTATGCTTCAGAGTCTGATGTCCTAGCACTTCAGGACTTCAAGGTACAGAAACTGAGGGAGAAGGTCAAATACTTCCTCCACTCAGCTATGTGGCACACATAGTGATACAGTTAGTTCACATGTGAGCACTGATTAAAACTCACTGCATTCCTAAATAGATGTGAATCAGTAGATTACTTGTCCAAGACAAGGGAGGGTTCAGAAAAGGATTAATATAAATCATTGGTCCCCAAGTCCTGCTTCAGCCCCAGTTGCTGTCTAACCACCATTATTTGTGAGAAAAAGTATCTGTTACAGGTGTTGGTAGAATGTTAATCTAGTCTTGCATACGTGCCATGCAATGCTGATGCACAGAAACATACAGAAGAAAAAAGTAACTAGTCTTGTACAGACCATTGTATAGCTGTACTACTAATAGTTACATACGAAAAGCAAAAACCCTCCGTCTCTGCAGGGTGATAGTAGCACACTGAAGCCAGCAAGCCTGTGGGCAGAGGTAAATGCTAGAGTAAGGCTAGGATGTCACTTGAGGACACAAGCTGAGAGAGACTTAGACATGCAGAAAAATTCAGACGGTATTTACTGCAGAATTAAATAACCCGTCCTAAAACTATTTCAGTATCCCTAAATGCACATTCACTACCACACTTGCTCAGATAAACATGGGGGCTCACTTTGAAATGAAAAAAACATCAGTTCACTGCTGGAAATAACAGCAAAAATGTCCTTAGTGTTGTTCCTTAAATATTTTGTAAGGACAGTTTGCAGAAGGGAGGGAACTCCCTGAACACCTCACTCTGCCTAAATACCCTTTCCCCCTTTGCTAAATAAAAGTCTTCTGAAAGCCACAACAGCTCCTGTAACTTTAAACCTGGGCTGAGATCATAATTTTAGTACTGACCAAACAGAGTGCAGAGGGCGGGCCTGGCTCTTCTTTGAGGACCACCTTAGGCATGCTCCCACCCCTTGGCTAAAGAAAGTAATGCCAACTCCGTTCAGTTTTCTTTAGCTGTATAGTTATCATCTGGGAAAACCTTCCCCCTTTAGACTGCAGCAGTTAACGGAATATTTGGAATACCAAAGTATTTTTTGCAGTGATTCCTTTTTGTGATGTCAATTCTCCCCTGCCTCTAAAAACGTTAATCAGAATTTGAATCCATCTGGTCTCAGGATTGGAAAGCTATTCTCGAAGCAGATCAAAGATGTTTATTAAAGTTCAATTCTTCATCTTCGTTCTAGGGAGCATGCCCTTCATAGCACTTGCTGAAGAAGGTAAGAAGAAACTTCGGTTAAAATTATTTCCAGTCATTTCCTGTAATTTAACAGTTTGTGTGCTTACTCATAGGCAATATCGTTGTTCTGTCCTGCTTATAAAACTTTCTTTTGAATTCTTAAGCTACTACTGGGCATCTACTATGGCTGTAATCAGGAAAGAAACACATCAAAAGTTTTCAGATGGGCTGAGTTATGCTCTATTAGAACAGAATTTTCTGTGTGTCTCTGAGGGAAGGAGAACGGTACAAGCAGTCAGGGAAGGCATTACATCAAGATCCCTTGGAAATGTCTTCAGTTTCACTGTAATATATGCAAAGGAGACTGCAAGAAGTAATTTAGTTGTAACTGACATTTAGGTGGTGAATCTCTCTATGAAAGTAACTTGTAAATCTTTCCATTCAAGTGTTTAGCTTCTGTACTTAGAAGCCTTACAACAGCTTAGAATTTGAGCCTTATGCAGGGTTTTGCTAATACTAACTTAGCCATAAGCAACATATACAAGTGAAGGAAACTAAAACAGGAAGAAGTATTACCTAAGACAGATTTGAAGTGTTATGTATCTACTCAGAAAAAGTTTATTTGGCAAACTATTTCTTTTGAATTTTCTAAAAAAACCAGATTGTACACTTTTAGGTAAAACAGACGTTTAAGTCTTTTTTACAGCTAAAGGAGAAGAGTCTGATTTATTAACAGTAAATCAGAATTACCCTGAGCAGTACTTGATTCCAGGAACATCACATTCAAATTCAGTCTTTCTGCATAGTATTTGACTCATTATGAATGAATTGGCCATCAGGCAATGTGCCTGATGTATGATGTACATGCAAACAGAAAGTGTGCCTGTGGCAATGAAATACAGCTACCGTTGCTATGGAACATGTTCCAAGTACTAGTGCTCCAAAAACAATAACCTGAAACTCAACTCACTAGTCTTCCAAAGCATAAATCTACTTGTCTGATTTGGATTTGAGGACCCTAACTGAAACACATGACCTGATTTTGGCTTGGTGACAGTCAGTATCATTCTGCTGGAAATAATGGAGCTATATCAATATACAGTATGTGTGGGTGTTGGCTTGAACCTTCTAATGGGAATTCCAGGTATTCTGTATGTCAGATTATGAGGCTGAAAGTTTGGAGTTACACTCCAACATTTCACAGAAAGTCTAAAAGCTACAGATATTAGGCAAGTCCCAAATACTGCCTTCTAGGCTTTCTCTGGGATATGCACTTTATGGCTTACCCAGCTAGCTTACCCTTAAAAGCACCAATATTAAAAGCACCAAAGTTTAAAGACACTAAAAATGATGCAAAACCCACCACAATTTTCTAGAATTACCTTAAGCAGTTTCTAGGATACTAGAATTACAGGCAAAAACGTCTTTTGTCTTAAGGCTTTTGGGGAATTTTTAAGCGTATTTTCTCTCAAGTCTGAAAGGAGGAGTCCAGGAATGATCACGTTGAAACCCTATTAGCCAGAAAAATGTTAAAATATTTCCTGCTTGCAAGATTCTCTGTTTTATTACCAGTATAGCCTGCATGGAACTCCACAGTTGGATCTAGAATATGGTTTACAGTATTTAAGGCTTTCTGTGTCTGTTCAGCTTTTATGACTTTTTCCTCACATGGGGTCAGTCATTTAGGGGAACCTCCTAAGGATACACCAGGAAAATAGACTCCAGATATAAAATAAGGAAGTCCCAAATATTTAGCATGGATATCACTGCTGTTTACTGATAACCATCAACAATTACAAGTTAGAACAGACTTAAAATGACAATGCCACATTCTGCAATCTGTGCCTGCACTGACAGTGAAGATGGAGAATTTTTTGGGCTTGTATAATACTAGGTGGAGTGGGTATATTCAGATACCTGAACTTCTGGGGTAATTTGGCCTGAGGGTTTTAGAGAAAAAAGTTTCCTTATCAGATTCTGACACCTCTTAACCCTGATCAGGCCATAAATAAATCTACAGCTACCCTTTTGTTATATTTGGGCATTCCATTTTCTGGATTGAGACTGAATCAAGACAAGCAGGTTTGTTTCGATCAGGAAGCATATTTTCAAAATTGTTATTAATGGTTCCAAATTACTCCTTGAATTGCTAAGTAATTTGAATTCAGCTGTTGATCCTAGGGGTAAGCATAGCATTTTTCCCCTTCCAGATAGTGACCCACAAATTGAGTAGTTTCATTAGTATCCGTTGTCTTTGAGTTACTGCAACTTTACAAAAAAGCCACAGGCATGGATACCATTTCAGGACCACTGTGAACCAGAAACATGATTGAAAAATAGCAGTTACCACTGATCCAATAACAGGACTATCAGCCAACCTATGAACAAAATTTCAGTTGGAACCTCTGAATCTTAAAGGAGACGTCAGAAATGTTTAAACATTCTTTGCTCATAGAGAACATGCAAATGACATCTAACATTAGTAAGTTAAAAATGAGTGAAGATTTCTGTTAAAATTTCCTGGGTTTGTGCTACTCTTAACAGGAATATTTGGTCCCAAAGTAAGTTGCTTTCCAAACGAAAGGATAAAGGCTCCTTTAACTGGGTCACATAAAGCAAGACATAAAGCTGTAAAAGCATAAAATACTATACTGATGTGGAGGAGAAGGAGAATTAACTTACTAATTCACTTCACTCTTCATATGTGAGCTTCCAAATAAAATTAATGGCAGAAATTAGCAAAAACACAGGAAGAAAACCTAGTAACAAATCTTACACCACTGTCTACTTAAAAACCACACTCACACATACTCTTATTTGTGTTATCCATTCATGGTTTAAATCCTGACTGAAACAGAGAGTATCTTGTCTTTCTTACAACCAAGGACAGCCTTGAGCACTATACAAGCTGATGAATATTTAGACTAAAGCATTTCCTATTGAATGATTAGCAGATACATTTTTGTCCTTCTGTGATCCTGTTAGGCATATAAAAACTCAGGCAAATCTTCACACACAGGATCAGACCAAATGAGTTGAAATGGAAGTTGGCCTAATTTTTTTCTGGGCACAGCATTAATCAAACAATTAAAAGCTCCAGCATTCAAATGAGTGCTTTACAGAGACAACACATTTCCTAATTTGAAACCTTTCCCATGGTGCAAGTATCATTGCAGAGAAGGAAGTTACTCTGTTGGTTGTCACATAACATGAACAAAAATTAACATGATTGTTAAACAAGTTACCACATGTCACTTGAGCTGTATCAGCTGTCCATGTGCCTGATCTTACCTAGAGGCAAATACTAGGTTATAACTCCTTATGCAAGTCTCAAACAGGTTTATACTAGGTCATATTACTTTACATTTGTTTTGGACTAAAACTAAGCACATGGACAGGATAATTCAGATGAAAAGTGTTTATATGGTAAGAAAGGAAATTGAAGTTTACAGTCAACCATGAAAGTCTAAGAAGTTTTCTATGTTTTTCAAAATCATAAAAAAGAAAATGGACAAAGTTACAAGAGATGATTTTTTTCAAAAGTGTCTTGATTTACCCAAATTCTGTTGCCAGTTCAGTAGCAAAACTAAGCAACAAAGTCCAGCAACTCTAAACTTATCTGAAAATCAAGTTCTGTAACTGCTGGTACTAAATAAAATGAACAACCAAAATGAACAGTCACACCTGACTCCAAAAGGGAGCCAGTCTTCTACTAAATAAGCATGACAAAACCTTTCACCCTGCATCTGGCTGCATCATGAATGATGAGTGCACTTCCACGTGTGTCCCCATATATGCCTCTTGTAAACTACATCAGTGTGATATGAATGTAGCTCTACATGTCCAATACCTGAAACTTAATTACCACAAAAAGTAGAAAAACATCTTACTGGGTCTCAGTGAGTACGTCTGCAAATTAGTGAGTCTGTATTTTGCAGTGTCATAGTGAAAGACCAGCAGAGAACAGATAAAATTTGCTTTCTCCTCTTCATTGGGAAAGCAGAAGCTTGCCCATCTGTATCTCAAAAGTTAGTTTTTTAATCTGTGTAACTTTAAAAGCAAAGGAAATAGTCATATTTAAAAGCTCACAAGTGGACCTTTCATTAGCTCAGGCTGCACAGTGAAAACTGGAAAGAGAGAGGCCAGATTCTCAGCTCCTGTAATTCAACAGTTACCCCTGAACCCATGCATTTACCCCAGATCTAGTACTTGTAAATCATCTGCAAAAATAAGCAGCTGAGAACCTAGAGAGATAAAAGAGAATTTTAATAGATAATAAAAAGAAAACAGCAAAGGAAGGCTAACCCACAGCATGCAGGCTGTTGGGCTCTGACAGAAGCATGCAGTGTTTCTTCCTTGCGTCATTTGAGGCAAGCCATACATGCACACCACAGACATGACTACTGTTTGCCCAGCTCTAACATATGGTCTGTCTCAGTTGCACGTTTGTTTTGTTGGTTTGTTTGCTTTTTGTCTGGATGTGGTCAGGGACTACGGGATGGAACCCAAATGCTGCCAGGTCCTACTATTCACTGCATCCCAGATCTATGCTGCAGACAGGCAGCCTCTAAAAGGGCCTCCTGCAATTTGTGTGTGCACATCCCATACCCTCAGTTTGAAATAACGCTGCAGCAAAGCTCACATAGCTGTGTGGTGCACAACTTGCTACGCAGCATTTCAGAATAAGATGTAGGATTGGGAATATAGGTATGTTGGGATGTTCTAAAGAGAAACAAATGAGAAAAAATAAGACAGCAATTTGCTATTGATTTTCATCTCACTGTCTCAGAAGCCTGGCCAAAGACTCTCAAAGGAAATAGAAACTGTGATGCTGTGCACATTCTCATGTTGCTTTATGACTTCCTTGTGTTTTTCCATCTTTGTATTTGTTGGTTACAAACACTACAACATCCAGCATAAATTGCATCAGAATAATCCTTTGTGAGGGCACAATTCCACTGTGTACACCATTTCAGGCAAACACGTACTCTGTTAGGAGGGCTTAAGTAGTATATGAGCTACTGATGAATTTGTAAAGGGGACACACTTAATTCCAAACGTATATTAAAATGTTTTTAAGACTATGAAACCCATCCAAATATTAGCTAGCATGTTATTAGTTACTATGAAAGTCAGACTAAACATATTTGAATGGATCTTGCTTGCTGTGTGGCAATGTAAAGCAGCTAGCCAAAAATCATTGTGTGAACAAAATTAAAGCCTAACCAGGTTCTAGTTATAGTGTTTAGCATACATATTTCAAACAAATTAGTTAAGAAATTATGATGCAAACAGTTCTGCTGGCAGATACAAGGGGTTAGTAACCTTCATCAAGGCAGCTGTGAAAGGGCATATGGCTACAGCCTCAGAGTTTTGGGAAGGAAGTGATTCAGGGAAAAAGATTAGTTTATTACTGTATTAGAGATCATTTCTTAATTCCTTTAATCTGCATTTACTTATCCCAATATCTGTACACAGATTGTCTGCTTTCTGCTGCACACCCCATAGAATCTGCTGATCCATTACACGAAATTTTGTACTTTTCTCCTTGTCTTAGCTCCAATGCTCATTCCTTGTCAGCCATGGAGTGATAAACAGTACTGTAACGCTTCAGTTTTAGGTGCCACTTACAGAATGAAGCAAAAGAGACTTACACCTTGATCACAACTCCAATCTTGTTGCCCCAGTCAAACCCTTACTGCTCAAAGAAAACAAAGAAATTGCTAGTAAGACTGCAGTTGCCACAGGGTCATGGGGCAGCAAAGATCAGTAAGAAAGTGGCTTTATCCCACATTCATGGGATAGCAACTCTGAGGTCAGTGTACTTACCAGACAAGAAATCAGAGACTGACACAGCAACATTATTAAAAGCATAAACCTTAGAAATCTCATCACTAGTTCTGCAAGGAATATTTTAAAGGAATATCCCATAATGGAGTTAAATAGTCTTTTCCTTCTTAGTGCCCACAGCTCTGTGGCCAATTTTATCATGCATAAGAGAAAGCTTAGTAAGTTACCACCTTTTCCTCTTGTGCCTTTGTTTCGTAACTTTGCTTGTGGGTCATATACATATAGCAAGCACTTGAGGAGCAGTTTTTTTTCCTCTGTATCTGCCCAGTTAAAATATATTTTGTTTTGCTTTTCTGTGGGTATCCTATATATGGACAATGTAGAATATTGTAACATTCAGAAGACATGTGATTTGCTTCAGAAGCAGCTGAGTGGTTCTTTGCCACTTGGCACTGTACATTTTTAACTCTGGCTTTGTTCCTTTGGCTAAGCCAGCCACAGCAATAGAAACCATCTGTAGTAGGGTGTGGTGACCAAAGGAAATGTTTCTGACAATTCAGCAAAACATTGTCATCATGAGCTACATGGAATACCTGAACAAAGTCAGTCATACTCTAAATGAGGCTGAGCTAAATCCTTCCTTGTGCATCATGACCATTTTTCAACTGGCAGATACTTTCCAAACTGCATGGTATTTTGTCATCCAGCTTCCTTCATTATATAAAGCAAAGCTGCCAGTCTTTGTATAAGGAAAGTACAGTAAGCACTTCAGGATTTAGACAGACAGTACCTACTTTTTCCTGAACAACAAAAAGTCTAGACACACATATGCCAGAGCATTTCTTTATCATGGCATGATATATTACTGCAACTTCCAGAAAGAATTAACAGAAAAAGAGAAAATGCCAATGCTGTGGCCCCAAACGGGCTAAGGATACTGCAGATGTCATGAATTTTGCAGGAGCCACAGGTACAAACGAGAGTTTCAGTTTTCATTAAGAAACTTCCTTACCTTTCTACAGTCTGAAAATTTTAACTGTCCAAAGGCTCAAAATCCAGAAGGCAAAACCCAGAATCCACTCTACTATATTCTTCAAAACCTCAAATTTTCAAAGTCCAAAATATTTTGTAGCCTAGCTTTACCACTGTTAAACCATTTCACAAGAGACACCTATATACTTTTTTAAAACACCCCAAAATGCTTAAGCAATTATAGAAAAATAGAAAACTACTTTTAGAGAAAACTAAGCCGATGAGGTAGATTTTGGACTCGACTATGGAATACATTTAAATTGAGGATGAAGCCAAATAACAGACAAAATTGTATTTGAAAACTACAGAGCTGCTGCTGAGACATTATGTATTCAAAAGGCAGATACCTTATCAAATAACATATTTTTGTTAAACTTCCACCACCATGAATAAAAGTTTCCACTGAACTACAACTGAACTGATTCCAGTAATGAGATATGAACTTTAAGACTCATTTTGCTCACAATCAAATTAAGGTCTGTGAGCAAAGAATGCTTCCTCAGAGAATTCCTGTATCAGGACATAAATGCTGAGTAAAATATGCCCAGAACAGGATGACCAACACACACGTACATACACAGCCCTTCAAACACCACCACTTGGTCTGTAACAGTTCAGGAAGCAGATACCAAAAAACATCAGTCAGCTCTAGATAGGTAGCTCAGTATTACCCCAAGCAATTAGTCCCACTGAATTCTGTCCCTTGCTTTTCTAGAGAAGCATTCCACAAAGCACCTATCTAGCACAGCTGGACAGGATAAAATATGGTATCAGTAAGATACAGATAAAAATAAACTTGAATTTTAAGAGCCAAGCTTTTGTTTGACACTTAACCTGCTCGTTAATTTTTTTAGCTGTTATAAGTAACTGAAGCTGCCTTTCTTTTTTTAAATAGGAGCAAAGGGGCAATGACCAGTAAAGATTATTTCAGCTCTTCCTAAAAGGGAATCCTTTAGGGTTAGCAATTTTTACCTGCTGGTCTCTTATCACAGAGATGGAAATTCATTCTATTTTGAGGGCTTCCTATTTCAAGGACTAAGCTAAAATACAGGCTTAAAACTGTCTTTGCCCACTGGTGTCTGGGTTTATTCAGACTGCTGGGAAAGAAACAAGATCCGACAACATTTTTCATCTTCAAAAGTATCTTTGTTGGGTTTGGAAATACCTGAAAGAAATGCTAATGAACAACAATTTTACAACTCATTCTCCATTCCAACACAACCACGGTGCTTTGAAAGCAACCCTCAGAGGTTTTTCTAGTAAACTGTTGCTCCATGCATAACAATGACTAGTGAGCTCATCTTCCCCTAAGTGGGTCATGGGATGCTTAACCATGGGATGCTTTCAAAGCAGCATTAAACTTTTAAAGACATCAAATTTTCTCCTGGTGTGAGAAGTTACAGCCTTATAGCAGCTGGGGACTTTGAACTGAAACGCACCCAGCTGGAACTTTGGCAGAAAGAAATGCAATGATTAATTCACATCTGCAGCAATGTATAGCTGCGAACAGAAGAGGCCATAGTGCTAGTTGGAGACAATCACAGCACTATGAGGCACTGTTTTTATTTACAGCCTCCTCTAAGATAATATTAAGAACATATGCAGAAGCACTACTTAACCCTATGGCTCTTGCTACGTTTGGCCCCCATCAGATGAAACCAACAAATGACTAAAGCACATACACCCTTACATCCCGTTTACATTCTCTTTGATGTCAGTGGTATATATGCCTTGTACTGGGTACAGGGAAAGAAGTGTCAAGACCAATAGTTTCTCTCAATTTCATTTAAATATTTTTTACTTTATTATGACTTTCTCTGACATAGAGTTGTCTAGTATCAGATATTCCTTCCTACAAATGCTATATGCTGATAACAAATTACCTCCCAGTCTTTCTTTTGCTAATAGTTCAGTAGTGTCTGCTTAAGTACCACCCAGACCACCTCCAGTGTCTGTCCCACAAAAACAAACCTGGAAATGTAGTCCAGGCTCTATTCTCCAACAAATACAGGACCTCAGCTTGAATGCAGTATTATGCAGATTGGATAGGGCTAAACAAGACCTTCACACTGATAGAAATCAGTTCTACCTGTGAGCCTTAGGAAGTTAATAGGGGAGCCATATTATTCTAGTTTCCCTTTACAATTACGGAAAGGCAGCACGACCAAGGACAACCCAAATCTCAGGTGAGCTGAATTACCTTCTAGAAGTATTTATCTTTCCCTACAGACTATAAAAGAAGATAAGGGCAAGCAGACGCCTTATTTAGGCATCTCTATTAAGAACCTAAAATTAGGCAAGATTAATCTGGGCCACCTCCTTTTGTCAATCACTGTACACAGAGGCCAAATGCACTGAAATAGATTTTCTACATGTCACTCATTGCCAAGAATCTGCAATAACTTTATCACACAAAGAATAATTATTTCATGTTTCTTTGTGACATTCAGTAATTCTCTACATCTTTGTTCTGTGACACTGTTTCCTTTCCTGCCTTCACTGTCAGGTAATTCTTCAGGGCTGAAAGCTACTGCCATGCCAAGACTATAAGTAGCTTCTCTGAATAAGCTGCTTGTTGTTAACATAAAAAAAAAAAAAAACCAAACCCAACTTATTTCACTTTCTACTTGGGGTTTTTCCTCTGGTAGTTGGTTTTCTCCATCTGTGCTTATTTTGCAACTAGTGAATAAAGGATGTTTTTTCAGTTCCAACTGGGGTTACGAGGTACACTGGTCCATCCACAATTCATGTTGTTGAGCTCTATTGCTATTTCTTTCTTTACACTTAACATTTACATAGCATAATCCCAATATTGTACTTCAAAGACATTAATTTATAAGCAAAAAAATAAGTATTATAAAGTCATGCCATATCTTAAAATGCCCTGATATTTATAAAGTGGCTAAATCAAGACACCTTGAGTGATGTCAAGCCCCTTTTATGCTATCTCAACAGAAAATTTTCAAGGCTGCTTACCTGGAGTATTGCAATCAAAAATGACCAAAACATTATTTTTACCATCTAACTTAGAAATATGATTTACCCTGGCCTGTTCTAGTCTTTCCATGGATTATAAGGTGACTGGCTGGCTTAATTAGCCACTATATTAGGGAGCACGTTGGCATAACATGAATATACTTTTTTCATCTGTTAGTGCCTAAAGTACTACTTGCACACCCTTTTGGCTCTTAAATAGAAAGTGTATCTGTATTGAGGCTTTTAAAGGTATAAAAATATAAAATTCTATTTACTTGAGTAAACATGGAATTAGAAATCTAAGTTTAGATCAGTGTTTATTCTCTTGGTGATGGGACAAAGCTCTCAGTCTTGCATTGCTAGAGATGGATGAAAAATTCTTAGTTTGGTTCTAAAATGAGTTTTGGGAACAAGGAAAAATATTTGCAAGTTTCCAGTAGAATTCAGATGAGAGTTTCAAGCAAAAACAGAGATTATTTTTATCTAATATAAAATCATTCATCCCCTGTATGAAAAATTTCCTTTAAAGTGCCAGTGCTTTTTTTTTTTCCCTACTCGTTTCAAAATGAAATATTGGCTTTTTCATTTGAAATAACATTTTTCTTTTAAAAAGAGGCAGATGAAAAAGGAACAAAAGTTAAACGGAACTCACAGTTAAAGAAAAGTAATTTCCAAGTGATATATGCACAGCTGATCCAAAATGATTCTATCCTTTTTCCAATTTTGACTAATATCGAGCAAAATGCCCATTCTTTCTAATTTCAGTCACAGAACAAAAATTCTGTTTACTGCCTCTATATCATATACGACACAAGTAGGGTGCATTTAGGAGTATTAAAGTCTCTCATAAGAAATAGTCTTACTATTTGGAACTAGTCTAACAATTCAGAAATAGTCTAACTTCAAATGCAGAGGAGATGAGAATGTTTTTAGGTCACTAAAAACTAGGTGAAATTAGTAGAAACAGTGTTAAGATTTAATAAAACAGGTCATGAATATTTCTCTTACATAAAATATTCAAATGGTACAATAAATCCCTGATTTTAAATAACTCATGTGAATAGCTGTCCTCCTCCCTGAAGAGATCACTACACAGCACTACCAATCTACTACTTACTATTTACCAAATTACAGAGGTATCAAACTATCTTGCAAAGGAATAAAGGATTAGGTATTCTTTGTTCATAATTAACCTATTAGCAGCTGATAGTTGTTACCTTACGTACATCATAGGCAAATGATGTGTGAGCATCCAGGGTTTTCTCCAACCCCCCTAAAAATTCTCTGCTTTTTAAAGAGAATGAACGTGGCTCTCATTCACATAACCTTCAGCTATCATTGCAATATTTCCTAGCAATAACTCAGTATTATGCTGAAAAAGTATAAATTGGATTTGAAAACATTTGGACAAAATTTTGCTCTGATTGCTGAAATAAAAGTTAGATGCAGGAAAGAGTTTTTCAGAAGTTTGGGGTTTTTGCCTTAAGTTTTTGCTCAGGACAATGTCTATTATTAGCTCTTTGCTAAAACACTGGTATCTGGAGTTAGCAGAACTCTTATGCCGCAGGCAACAGCATAACAAGCAGCCTCACCTAGCTTTATAATCATGGTGAATTAGAAACTCCCAAGAGATATCACACTACATTAACATCATACTGTGTATGGTCACAGTTTTATGAATCACAAGAAACTTAATCAAATGATACTTATGTTTTCGACATTTTCTTGATACTGCCAGTTATCTTCACATATCCATATCTTTCACATTCTACCTTGTTCCATCTCATTTTTCCTACTGATGAAGTGTGGCTGTATTGGTAAAGAAAGAGCATTGTGCGGGCCGAAATTTAAATGTCCGTTACACGAAAGAGCACAGATGACATATATAGGTCTAGAATAAAAAGGAAGACCTTACATTGTTACCTAAAAAATTCAAATTATGGCAAGTAAGGTTTGCAACTTTAGAAAAATCTCTGAATAGATTTGTGTAGGAATATTTTCTAAACTATAGCTACACCCATAAGTATTAATGATAGTTCTAAAAATAAAGGTTGCACCTGGGATCGAGCTGAAAGATGGGAGAAAGCTCTTACTATTTTAGAAAATGGAAGATGCTTGAAGTAATTTATCCAAATACAGAAGGTAATGCTTAACTTGAAATCTGGAGTGGTCACATCCACCCAGGGAGGGAGGGGGGAATCTTTTCTTAAAATAAAAAAAAAAAAAAGAAAGAAATATTTTCTTGGACAAAGTATTTAGTAACCAATATGTTTCAAGGTTGTGCCAGGGCTAAGTGATGTGTACTTAAGCTCTCTGTCCTACAGCTTTGTACAAGAGTATAGCAGAATTCAAAGTTAATCCAAATAATTTTGCAAATGTAAGTGTGCAGGGGCAGAGAGACGGAACACTACATAGATCTCATGTTTAAAAAAATTTACATGTCAAAGTAGCTAGAACATGTGACTACAAAGTAAAATCTTAACTCATTTTCTAAAATTTTATTCAGCAAGCTCAGTTCTAGAAGGAGAAGAAAGTACAACAATTGATTTCAGAGACAGAAATGATACAGAATTTGAAGAATTACCAACCCTGGTGAGTATCATTCTAAATAAAGGTTCCTTTAGGTTACCCTGATTTCATATTCCCGGTATTGTCTCGTGGCTTAGATTTTGAATAATCATTATAAAGAATAACCTTGAGTTCTAACATAAAAAGATCTAATGCCAATGCTTTTGCTTTGCAAGCAATCAGGTTGAAGGTGACAAAGTTGAAAACGTTTTTGGCAGTTCTTATGTGCTGCAAAAAGCATTCGTAACCTGCTTATTCACTGCCATTTGCCTCTTCTAATTCAGTATCTCTCCATTAGCTTCGGTGAAACCTAACTGACAAACTAGTGTAAAAAAAACCAAAACAAAAAACCACCCCACAATGAAAAGAGGCAGGTCTGCAATATTCTGCAGTTCTCTCCTACACCTTTTGTAGTCCTACTGAGAGGTTATCTGATCTAGAAAGCCTCTAGCTGGGCATACAAATCAGCTTACTACTATTTTTTTTTTTTTTTTTTTTTTTGGTCACTGTACACAAGTCAAAGATGACAAGCAATAGCTTAAAAGCATCCACAGGGCACCTGACAGATCAAGAAATTTAAATGCTTATTTCATACACATAGACTGAATGTACTGAGGTTTTCTTTTCCCTCTTTTTCCCCCCAATTCTTGTAGTTGCCCACAAGACTACACAATGTAACAAATCTCTTGCAGTTTGGACAACTGATGACCACACAAAGTGCATTTGCCCCAGCTGAAGACAGTGATAATTCTACTGGTTACGAAGTTAACACAGAAAGTGTTGATGGTAAAAAATATTTAATTTCTATTTTATTATATCAAAGTTCTACTGCCATCTACTAAACAATATCTGGAAAATTCAAATACCAAGTTTAAGGTGCTGCCAAAGGTAGCATTGCTGATTTTGGAAAGGGAAAAGTAAGATTTCTAAAATTACTCCTTAATAATCACTCTGCATCCTAACTTCATAACAGCTGTGCGCTGACAAAAGGAATGAGTTCCTATACGATCTTGTTCACCAGTGCACTGCCAGTTCTACCCCAAGGCAGGCAATAACTCTCTGAAGCCTTCACTTTCTTTTCAGATTAGTATGAAAATCAAACAGCTCTCCAGAAAAAGAATTTTTTTTTTTTCTGGACCAACTCAAAGGTCATCAAATGCAGAAAACATAACTGTTACAACCTGGCTGCCCTCTTGATTTTTGCCGAGTTGTCTGCCTTTGCTTCCCTGGAGGGACACAAATTACTGTCATGCACATACAAAGCAAATTGCACCCATGTTCATACAGTAGTCAATGAGCAACAGATTAGTACAAAAGGTTGATAAAGTGCATTCTGACCTGTTTACCTTATGCCTGCTTAGCTGTCTTCCAGAGAGCTTGCTGAGTACCTATGCTTTTGTGTCTGATGATTGTGTACAGAAGAATGTATGGGCACAAATAAACGGGCACATACTCTATGTGGCTTTTGGACCAGGATTGCTCTTAGCTGTTCAGTCTTGTGCATACCAGTAAAAAGTAAGAGAACACAAGCATTGTACTTTCTGTTCTGATATTCCAGTCCTGTTACAGTATCAATGACTGGTCATAAGTTTAACAAATCTCACTTTAAAATGGTCAGATGAGCCATTATGAGAAAAAAGGTCTTTTTGTTTCCAGACCAACTTTTTGATAACTAAATGCAAATTTAGCACAGTGTCTAAATAAACGAAGAATGGTTTCTCCGATTTATGCGAACAGTAGTAGCTGTTGCCAACAGATGCTCAGAATGCACTTTACCTGAAGTACAAACTCAAAACTTACACCACAAATAGTGGAAGTCTGTGAGGATCACAAATATATCAGATTCACCTGTCAGAATACATAAACGATAAACGTAATTCACATGAATGGCAGTCTGTCAATCACATTTCAAGTCAGTTTGTTTTTAGCATATAGGTTTTGCTTTGAAACAGATAGTCAAATCAAATCCTGTGGCAGCTGTATTTCTACAAAGCCCTGTAGTATGTATATTATTTACTACTTCTCCCCTAAGTAGCCTAAGCCAATTACCTCTAGACAACAGCTATGAGCAAACACTTGCTTTGGCAAGCTTCTTTCTGAAGCTTCCGTGTTCTACAGCAGTTTCATATCCCTCAATAAATCAGACACGTTTGTTTAAAAATTGTATGTGCTTTTATCTGCTTTTCCCAGCCTGCTTGTCTCTGCTAAGAGTGTAGATGTCTTGTCTTGGCTTACCATTAAATAATAGAAGCAGTGTTCAGCAGATTTGAATTTTAGATAGAATTTTCAGACTTTTCCTAAAGGATATGGTAAACATTCAGGATGACATACTTCTAATGAATTAAAAATAGCATTTGTGTTTCATCTGCTTCTGATGGGGACTCAGCTACAAATTCAATTCCAGAAATAGAGAAGTATACTAAACAGATTTTGTATAATCCTACACACACACACACACACACAAAAACACCCCTAAGGAATTTAAGGAACTTTTAAACTGACAAAAAGCCTTTATAAATAGAAAAATAGTTCAGCAGATACACTGAGAGCAGGGCAAAATTTTATCAGCATAAATCACTCAGACAACTAAAATCTGATTTCTGTCTTAATTATAATTTTTTTATACCAAGTATATCTTTATTGATCTTAACTAGATCACACTTAAGTTTCACTAGTATATATCAGATGACAGTCCCTTAGATTTTAATTTCTATTACTTTAGAGAGCTCTTTGCACTCATTCTCTCAAGCTTTTCATTCACTCATTCCCTATCAAAAGAACAACCTATTACACAGCCCTCAAACCATTGTGATATAGTTGATAAAAGTTTTCCTTGGATATGGCATTATAAATTGGGATGCAAAACTGTACAGAGTAATTAAGTAATTATTCTCTTTCTGGCTTTACAGGTGGACTGAGTGGGGAACCAGAGAAAACTGAAAAAGGTATTAAACAGAATAAATGCTTAAAGAGACAAGGGAGAACTTAACTGCCAGGCAATACACTTCTAGAAGCCACTAGCTATGCCCATGCTATTCTTAAAGTTTCAGGAGGAGCCACAACGTGCTCCCTGATCTGCCTTCTCTGGTTCACCTGATTACTGTCTCCATACCACATCTATATGGAGCCCTCCAGCCCAAAGGCACATCTGCAGGCCTGCAGGCTACAAATAAGCCTGCTGAACTTACCAAACCTGCTTCAGAGTTCACAAGATATAAGGAAATGTTCCCCAAGGAATGGGATGCAGCAGAACAGTGTCAGTTCTACCAGTAGCCTCTTATCAATGGTCTCCATGAGAAACATGCTAACATTCCCAATTTCCTCTTTCAGGTGGTCTGGAAACAATTGCACTAGTTGGAATAATTATTGGAATCATAGTTGCAGTTGGAATCCTTGCAGGAATAATAATCGCTGTTGTAAGGAAGATGTCAGGCAGGTACTCGTAAGTAAATTGCTAATCAGGCTTTTTAAACAAGCATTATCCTCTGAGCAAGGTCACAGGAATCACTTTGGAAATTTCTAATGCTTCTATTTTGACAAAATAACCTATTTTCATGTTATACAGTGCCTATTGATTCAGCAATGTAATGTGGGTGATCTAAACCCCCTCATGTGCTTCAGAAAAATTTGCCAGATACTGCATGCATGCTGTTACAGTACTTGTCAGGTGCATGGGTTTTTAATTACTCTACTGCACAGAGGTAAAATTCACTATGAAGTATTACGGGACCAACTTCTGAAAGTGCTGGGTAACATGTGAATGCTGACAAATGACCTTTATCTTATTACTCTGGACATTTTTGGAAGCTGTTCTGGTACCGACAGGATTCACTGGTGCCATGCAAATCTAAAGTGCTTTAAAACCTCCCACATAATAAGAAAACCACGCTACATTTAACAAATACTATTCACACAGCGTTAGGAGAAAGCAAAATATGAACTGGAAAGAGAAATAAATCAGTGACAGGAAAGAAGGAGAGGGAGGAAAAGATCATTTAACTAACATTTGGGTAACTATGAACAACAATAAAATGTCTGTGGGTTTTTTTATAGGCCCTGAAAACAGTTGAAGCAAGCAGCCATGCCATTCTATGCCAGAAGATACAAGTGCTTCTTGTTTTATAAGAACTAAAGACTATTCCTGTATTGGTGTGAGAAGATGATCCATGGAAAATATGGTCAAAGAATTCCAGATCTATGGGGATCCCACACAACTCTAAGGACTCCCTCCCCCACCCCCCCAACTACAGAGTACAGAACATTTAATAGGATTTTTACTAGCCAGGAGTTTACTAGAAGAAAGAAAAAGATTACACAGTAAGAAAAAACCCAGCAGCAATGAGATTTACATCTGAAATGTGATTTGCAGGTAATATTTTTAAATGCTACCAAAGATTATTTCACATTGCATTTTATGCATTTCTTTAAAAAACACATCCAGAATCTCTTAAGTGTTTTTGGCTTGTTAAGTGCTTGTGGCATGTTTATCTACCAAATGATGTATCAAAAAGGAAAGATTTGCTTCAGAGAACCGATTATTTACAAATTTAGAAAATACTAGATATTGGAAGCTAAAATCCTTCCACTATTGATACAGATTTTCTGCTCTTGATGCTTATGTTATTATGTGACAAAATATGGTAGGCCCAGCTGGAACTGACCTACCAACTCAAAGCTTGCTCATCTGACTGTTGCACCAGCAATTTCCTGTCTTCTCTTGTTGCAGAGACATACAGGGATTGAAATACACATCCTGAATTAAAGGGTGCTTGGAAAATACCCAATTTTGATGGGTCACTTTAACCAGTTACTCAGCATGCTTTAGAGGCAACATGTAGAAGCTTTTGAATTAGTGTATACAATTTTTTTACTTTTTAACTGTCTCATTTCTAACTGTATAGTTGGCTTGTTTGATAACGTGTGTGCAACACTAGATCGGAATATGTTAATGAGGTATAAAGCACCTTTGGAGTCTACAGCTTTTCTGTGGCATATTTAGTGCAGCAGTACCTGAACACACAGAGTTCAGAGCAAAGGCTTTGTATGTCAAGTGGCTGCAATGCATCATGTTTTCTAACCTTTAAGTCACTTAAATGTTTGGTGTAAAAATCATGATAATCCATATGGTCAATAATTGCTAAATATGTCAACTTATATAGACTTGCTTTTCTGTTTCTTTCATGTGCCATTAACTATCATATCAATCTGAGCTTTGGAAATAAAAATTATAATGTAAATTGTCTTATTTTACAATAATTGTTCTTTATTTTCTTTAAAAAAACCCACCCTATAACATGTTTTAAACTTTCCTCAATTCTCCTAAATTATTTTGCTACTTGTCAGTGCAGTGTCTACAACCAACTCATTTAACACTGATAAATGAAACTATCATCAAAATTAAACATGTAAACATGCAGAGCATATGCATCCCAGAATTTGTCCACAGTAGTACAATACCATGGAATAATACATTCATGTGTCACTTCCAGCATAATCTCATTTGGTTTATTTCTGTTTACACTCAAAATCTGCATAAAACTAAAGGGAAAAATTAATGATACCACTGTACAAAGTCACATATGCACTATATAAAAATCTGTAACAAGATTAAGCCTACTGTGTATCTTAAGTCAGTTCTTTACTAAAGCTAAGTTGGTATTGGACATTTTTAAAGTACAAAATCCAAGGCCCAAGAGTGGGCTTGAAGTAGGCTGCAAAATTTTCACTACCTTTATTAAAGCCATGGGATCTCAATTTAACTTATTTTTTTAAAGGCATCTTTATTTAACTTAAGTGTCAGTAAATTTTTTTTACCTATGACTCATTGTATTCTGCAGCATTACTCTTGTAACAAAGTCATGCAGTTACGGTAAACTTTCATTTCTGAAAGTTTTGGTATATTAAATCAGTTATCTTTCAAGAAAGCAAGTCTGCAGTCTCTTACTGATAAGCACATAAAGTCCCATCCCTGAAATACAATTCACACACACCTTAATACACTCCCCAGTCCCTGTGACTCAGTTCACTTGAAGACATTTATCTTGGCAAGAAAGAGTTTAACTTTTTACACAAGCATCCTTTGCCCCTGTACTTTTCAGTTACAGTACTTAAAGGGGGCCAGATGACTTCAGGTATTTTGTTTCTAAGTGTCCATACATCCCACTTGTTTTTGAAGAATTATTACCAAGTTTCATGCATGACTGTTCTGTTTGCTTGTGTGACTTATATGAATTAGCTGAAAATGCATGTAAAAATCACATGAAAGCAGGAAGATTACAGCTTTTTCTTATTGTGGCAACGTAAAAGAATAGTAATTTGTTACTCTAGATGTAACAATTTCTTGTCTGTACTGGAAAATACCCTGTAAGATGCACTTGATGTCTGACCAAATGCATGCCATATGGAATTATGAATTATTCAGCCATTGTAGGGAATAGCACAGATGTCACCAGTTTCTTCTGCACCAGCTCAGTTGCTGCTAACTTGCAAATACCACAAAATGAGAACACCATTCTTATGCCTGTTCTGAATATTGGTTAAACCAGAAGTAGCAAGACCCCATTTGAAAAATGCATAGCATTAGAGCAGACAGCCTTTTTAGGAAGTTCTGATTTTTCCTAGATCATGTAGAGAACACCAGCTGAACAGCCTGCATTCTGCTAAAGTAAACTGTGCTCTGCTCCTACTCCAGAATCTTTCACTCAGAGCCATTTTAACTTCATGTATCAGCTATCTAAGTTTTCTGGTCTTAACGGTGCCCTTATATTCTGCCCTCTAGTTTAAAGAGGGTTTTATTAATCTTAGGTGAAATCAACCCCTAACCAAATGGCCCATGGTCCCCCAAAACAATTTGGGGGGCCTTCTAGCACTGGAGACTCAGTATTAAGTATTGTGCTGTACTAAATCTGAACCTGCAAAAATGTGAAGACATTAATTTCCTTCTGATTATCAGCTGGAGTACAGGATACTCAGTATATGGCTAAAGAAAGCAAGGGCTCTGAAGAATGAGACGACCTCCATTAGTCTGTCAACATGAGGAAACAGCAACTGCTGCTACAGTGATACATTTAATATTCTGATGATTCATACCACCTTGCTGCAAGTGTAGAACATTCCATTCAGCATCAAGCAAACCTCAAGAAACAATGGCTTCTTCATGAAAATCTTTGTCATATTTGTTATCTATTTATATGCTACTGAAGAATTCTTAATTCAATTCCCTTTTGTAACTTCATGATACAGATGTTCTAGAAATATAGACTAAAAATCCATGCAGAGGTCTATATTCCATATGCAAACTACTGCAATGTTCTGTGACTGAGCTTTCATTGACTTGTACTACCTAGCTTCCCATTACTAGTTCAGGACTTCAAAGGTAGGTTGAACACAACCTACATGTTTTTTGGTAGAATTTATGTGGAAGATGGGGTCTTTTCTGCTTTGCAAGAAGTCAAACAGCACATTGTCCTAGGGCAAATACTTCTGTAAGCTGAAATGAATGATCAGTATACATGCTTGCAGAATCAAGGCCCAAGGTCAGGAGACTTCCTATGCATGAGAACACATCAGGAAACAACAGCTCCAAACTTTCACCAGTTGGCCAGGTTTGATTTTTACTCACAGGGAACAACATTCAATATATCAGCACTTGCTTTTGACTTGAAGTCCTTACTCCTGATCACATTCATTCCTTTATAGTTAGTAACAGTACTGTTCCCTTTTGCAGCTTGTCTTTTGAGTCATGAATGTGGCTCCCCCTAACAGACAAGCAGGCACCAGGCTTCCTGTGAGAATGCCTAAAAAAATGTCACTAAAATGTCACTAAAAAAATATCATAAACATACTTGTTCCCTTCTATTTGTGTCTGTGGGGAAGATATACAGCAGTAGTATACTATGAAAGCAATGACTTGATGCATCAATATTTATAATACTTCTAAGCATCAGTACAGCCATTCTTATAAGAGTTCATCTAGGGCATGTTTTTACTATAAGAAGGAAAATGTCAGAAGAATGAATTCAATAAAAATAGCAACAATTAAGTATGAACCAGAAGAATTATGGAGATCTCAAGTTACTCCTATTTTAAAAAGTGTTCATTTATAGTTAAATACCAATCAAAACATGCAACAATTGCTTTTAAATGCAATTACTATTTTAAGAGCACCTGCAGTATGCAGGTACTATTGCAAGTATCTTAACCATGTATTATTTCATTAAAAAGTAAGTACAACCTGCACATTAACACCTTCCGTAAAGTTCTCAAACTCAAAAGCACTGATGTGTCATTCACATAAGGATGGCAAGTACCACCTCCAGTTCAGGAGAGTATGATAAACAGATTAAGTAAGTGACTTGCCAAGGGTAATAACCACAGGTAATGGAAAACCCAGGAATCTTTAAACATTGGTCCTGTTGCAGCTTCATATTAGTTCAAATGAAATGATGTTCTATGTTTTATGGTAACATGATCCTTAAGATTCTTTAATGTAAGATGGCAACAAAGGACACAGGTGAAAAAGGCAACTTACTGAATCTACCGAAAACCCTTAGGTCAGAAGTATGCTCTGATTGTTTTTGACGAGAAACCATTCTATCTAAAAATAATTCCTCCTCCACCATCTGAAGTTTTGCAGTGTAGATGCTACTGAACCACTGCAATTTAAAGCTTACGTCACAACTGCCCTACACCATGCCTGAAGACATCGTTATGGCTATTTATATGAATCTACTTGATGAAGTATCAGATTAACCATACCCATCCTTTTCCAGACAGTTTTTAACCTGAAGTATTAAACATACCGAAGTTCTCAGCATTTAGTTTTGTTAGACAACTACTGACAGATACAGAAGGTAATAGCGGATATGTAACTTGACACTAGGTGCCATAATGAGAAGTTTGAATTAGTGCTTTGTACATTTTTCACAGCTGCAGTGTGGAGGCATTTACGTATAAATAAACCCAGCATCACACTAGTCATGTGTCTTTGTCCAGGCCTTGTGGATTTAGGCATCGGACCAAACCCACAGCTCCCCCTGCTCTGCAACAAACAGTTGGACTGCAACACAAAGATCCCCATTCAATCATGTAGCTTGTTAGGCTCTTCCAGGCTGGAGAAGTCAGATTTTCAGACTCTGGTAAATGCTAAATTGGCAAGTGTCTTAGCAGACAAGGAGTGCTGCACATTCCATGCATTTTCAAGGTTGTGTTCTGTTTCCAGAAAGCAGTTGGCAAGGATGATTGATTTTGAGAGTTCAAAACCAAAACCAGTGCCATCCACAAAAAAAGTGGAAAATGGAAGGAGTAGGCAAAGTTGAGAACTGCAACACATAGTCTTCACTAAAATTTAATTTTAATTCACATTTCCAGATTGAGCTAAAACAGAACAATGGACTTGCCCACCTGTGGGGACTATTTCAGATGGTAAGCCACATCAGTATTCAGATAAACTTGCATCAGGGGAAAAAAATTATTAAAAATGTTTTGTTCTGACAGATTACAAGTTTGTCTCAAAAACCCATTTGTCCAGGGTCAGGCATACAGGGGCTCTAGGTCATCAATCCAATCTTTTCCTGGTCTACACTTCAGTTTATTGTAGAATCAGAGTTCTAAAGTGTTCTCTGGGATCTCACAGCACAAATACAAGGATAAGGAACCACTCAATCCATCCTGGGCTGCTCTTGCAGTATTATTCTACTACATAGAATGCAACATCCTTACTTTTATGTGCAATCAGGACCCCATGAATCACCACACATTAAACCTTGAAGTTCACTTAAATGTACTTGGATATAGATGAGCTGTTCTTTTCCCCAATTGCCCTTAAAACCTTCTGAAATAGGTTCTTCAAAGGATAAAGAAGGGACCTCCTTACATTAAACCATTCCAAGTTTTATCCAAGTTGAAATAAAGAAACAAGTTTTACTGAAAAAGGAATACTGATGGGGACAGAAGGGTAGAAAAGAGTTGCTCTTCAAAGCAGTCAGTGTCAGATCCTCCCTCTACAGCAAATCTGTTGAATCAGTAAGTGTACACATACAGATTCTCCCAAAAATAATAATTTGATTTTAAGCTTACTTTTTCCTTAACAGTCTAGAAATTCAAAAGACATGCCTCAAATCAAGCTCATTAATTTGGTTTAATGAGAACACAGCTTTCAAAAAAATAGGCTTTTGAAAGATTTCTACAGAGTCCACCACACCTTCTAGCAAAATATACCAATACTTAACTATACTGTCAGAAAGGTTCAGCTTCTCTGTATATGAGTTACTGAGCTGTGTGCTGGTTCTGTTAGACTAGAGCTGTGTTCATTAGCAAACTTCCCCCAATATAGTAACTATACTCCATTAGGAAGTCAGATGGCTTTGATGATTTCTGCTGAGTATTTTCTGGATTTTGACATGAAGTGTAGACCACAATCAAATGTATTCTTCCTGTAATATGCCTCATGATGCATATCAGCAACATAGCTTCTCTGTGCTTATAGTACATAAAACCCCAGAATGCACTCCTCTACAAATGAAAAACTGCTTTTTAGTCAATAAAGATTGAGTTCGCAGCAAATATTTTTGCACCTCTCCCCTCCCCATTGCTAAATCTGCCTTAGGAAGATTAAAAGGGAAAGAAGGATTTTTTCATGGCTCATCTTTCTGAAAGCATCATAAATTATAATGCAATTCTATCAAGTAAACTTGAATCTTTTGTGCTCTGCATCTAATTTAGAACTGGACTATTTTTCTTCTGAAATGGTAGAGCAACACTGGTATAAACCAGGTTTAGTTTTCCAACAAAAAGTAATCTAGAAAGAGGATGCACTAGCAGAAAGCAATTGCAACCTTATCTTCCAATGGGAAAGTGAGCACAGTAAGAGTGATATTGATGAAATGCAGCAACAATTCCAATAAGCCCTGAGTAAAAATAGAAGCTCCCTCTGTTTCATGAGGGGAAAAATGGTAGAAAGAATCTGTCCTATTCTTCAGAGAACCCCTCTTTCTTCTTTCTCCTATGCAGGATAGGAAGCTACTGATGTTTTAAGAAAATGGATTTCTCTGTACTACATAAGCCCTTTAACTGATTTTTCCTACAATAAGACTGCCACCTGGTAAAAACTTAAAGGCAATACTGACTAGCAACTGAGTGAAATCATCGACTAGAAGTGGATGAACCTAAATCCTTATTAAAACACTTCCTCCTTCCCTCTGGAAGGAGTCAACATTTTCTAACAAGGCAAATTTAAATGTACTGATGTTTGTCTTAGGAAATCAGTATTGTATGCCTCCTGTGAGGTGGGAAGCAACTCCATTTCCTGCTTTTATCAACCATATTATCCTCAAATAACACATTCCTTTAGAGTCCTGTGGATATTTTGCCTCATGACATTTTTGATTCATCCTGTGCAGGAAACAGGGAAGGAATTAGCAGGTTCAGCAGGTGTACTCAAGGGAAAAGAGATGGAAGAGCTGACATTGCCTCATTTCCTATCTACCATTTTGCAAAAAAACACGAGTTGAATAATCAGTAATAGCTGAGCATAGCATAACAGATGCTAGCTTCTTTCTTGAAGGAACATTCTCTCCTGTGCACTTAGGACTGATGCAATTTGCTGAGAAATAAGGGACAGCCATTTGCAGAACTGTCAGTGTTTTCCTGCCTACATCCATGCAAGCTGTTTATACAAAGAGAATTAAGAAAAGTCCACTTCTCACAACTCAGACGTAGCTTTAGAAATTGGTGGTAACAGAGATAGACCCAAACCCCAGCCCTTGAAGGTAAGTTGTATAATAAAACACAGTTTACTTTTTTAACAGTCAGCCTTTGCTTTATTAGTAAAGTAGTGAAAGAATTTACATAGTATAAGTTGCTGCATAAAGTTACCTCTGTGATCCAGAGCTGGACTGAGCCTGAGGAAGATACTCCTAGCACCAAGATCTAGCTCTTTGTAAGAGACAAAATATTAATGAGATTATGAAAACACACATTGCTATTAACCACAACCCACAGGGAGGCAAACCCTGCCATCTGTTCATTTAAACCTAGAAGTGCTAAACTTCAGAAATATTTAACTCACAATTATGAAGTTACTCCTTGAAAACAGTTTTCCTGATGGATTTTTCTAGCTCATTTTGTCATGATTAATAATTAGCTTACTTCCACATTAAGTATGCTTGATTGACTGAGCAGAAAGTAATAGAAGTATCTGAGGAGGTAAAGTATGCTTGCATTTCATGCAGAAAACTGAGCAAGAACCACAAGAATGACTTAAGATTTGATACACCTGACAAGAAGAAATATATAAAGAAGTACACAAGCAGAATACTAAAGCAAAAGACTCCTCACTGCAGGCTAATAATGCAGATGCACCAAGACTGCACTCTCAGTAAATTGTATCCTAGCACCAGCTAGTGGTAAGAATTACTGAAGGCATTTTTACAAGAACAATGAACATGTTCATAATAGAAAAGCTTTGGATTATTATATATCGCCTCCTAGCCATCAAGCCTGATTTTGTTTTTAAAATGCTTCCAAAAAAACCAAAGTTACGTATTGGTTTCACAGAATATGCCTACACCATCTATACAGCACCTCAAGTGTTTTTGATTGATCTAATTGCTGTAAGTTGGAAGAAACAGTAGTACAGACAACAACCAGATGCCTTCTCCATACTCAGTGCTACTTCATCCTCAGAGGCAGCTTGTCACTACACAAGTAGTAGGTAGCCAAAACAACAGTTAAACATTATTCTTACAATGCTTTCCCTTCCAGACTATTGCCAACATCTTCTCCCAACATAAACTTACTTAAACACAAGAAATATTTAAGTGATTAATTCAGCTAAGAAACTCATGGTCATCCATTTTCTGGACTGAATCCTGTAGTGTTTGAACCAGTTTACAGAGGCAGTCCTGAAACATCTACTCTTAGTTTGCAATGGATACCATCCAATGTCAGTTGATAAACTTATCTAAATTTAAATGGACCTTATCTTTATCCTTGTGTCACTGTCGGTGTAATTGACACAGATGAATTTTAGCCAGTTAGTAGGAGTAGTACTCAGGTAATGGCTACGAAAGTCCTACATAACTTACGTGATGGACTGAAGCTCTCAGCAGCTGTCAAGTTCTGGAGAGGGCAATGTTCAAGTGAAGCATGTCTATTCAGTCTTGGACAGAAGTCATCTGTTCTATAAAATGGAGAAAATAAAGTCTCTGGTTCCACAGCCTGCGATCAAGAGGTAGTGAACTGACTTCACTGAGCTGACACCATTACCCTGCCTTATCAGATACCCTGATTATCTTTTTGCTGAAGTTAGTCATGTGGGAATTGTGGGAAGGCCACTTGGAGCACGCATATGGAAGCCAAATAGCTAAGACTAACTAGTTATGACCATACCATCAACTCCATAAAGTGGTCCTGAAAGAGAACCTCTCCATAGTTATAGGAAAAGAAGCACTTACTGGCCAGCAGATGAGGAACTTATGCACAGTATAACAGGCAAGCAACAAATTCAGACAAGAATGACAAGCAAACCGTGAGACATTATGAGTAGTGTAAAACTCCATTAATAAGCTTGGATACTGCTTTAAGTTGTGAAAAATTAGATTTTTATAACAAAACCTGCTACAGTGCAAAGATGACTCAGGCCGTAGAAAACAGAAATAAAAATAAGAACTGTAAAGGACCTTGAGGCTAAGTTAGAAAGGATCACCTAAACCAGAAGGAAGTGAAAGAAGCAGGAATGCTTAAGTGCTTGAGTTCCAAGAGTCTCATTCCCCAGGACATTTAAAGTACAAGTTATCTTAGCAGCTCAGCCAATTCTTTGTTTTCTTTGTTTTATCTGTCAAAAATGCGCTTTTAGAGAAAAATGGGTAATATTACTTAAATTCACAGCTATTAAGTAACCAGTAACCCTAGCCATTCAACTCTATCAGTCTTTCCCAGAGAAATTATTAGTTTAAGCCATACCATGCAGCACATTGTCTCCTATGTTTGTAAGAACAAACTTGAATAGCACAGAAAGTTTTGACAATAGACACCTTGTTCCAATTAACAAGAGAAGAATTGGCCATATTGGTATCACTTGGCTCTAGCTAGTTTCAATGCTACTTCAGACCCTCTGATGAGAAAAACCTTTTCTAGAAATATTTTTTCCTGCCATGCCATGGCTCCCTAAGACTTCTACACAAAAGAAGTTCCCTGTCTCTAACCACATAAGAGTCACCTTTTCAGTCAGACATCCAGATTTACAAAAAAAGGGTTTGCTAGTATTTGTCTCTGCTGTGTGCTGGTATTATGTGCCTATGCGTGCTTAAGCACACCCAGGTAACCTAAAACACTAGTTCATTACTTTAGAGAGCACAATAGCAGCAACATTAATATTTTCAGAATACCAAAAAAAAATTTGAGTGCTCAGAATTTTAATCAACTAAAGATTTGTAGGCTTCTCTGACCACCAGAAATAGTGTAAATTAAGTGCAAGTCTGCTAGACCACCACCAGGTGGTATATATTCTCAATGTAAATGTAGGGAAAATAAAGATGACTTGTACACACATAGCCAGATCTACCTATCTAATAAGTGACTACACGACATAACCAACAAAAGCAAAAACTTCCAGGCAAAGAAAATTGAGAATTCTATCTGGCAGTAAACGAGGGCAAGAGAGGAACAAAGACCAGCACAGACTATGCTAAAACTAGACAGCTTGTTCCTGTTCAGTGTTATTGAATTATGGGTTCTGGAAAAACAGTATTAACAGTCACAGTGTGCCCCAATACAAGTGAAGAACACTACAAGGAAGTGACTGAGTTATAGAATAAGAGTGTTGGAGACAAGGTTGATATTGGAAGCTGTATTTTCCAAAATCTGTCACCTGCCTTTTTAACGCTGCCAGTCTGTTAGCCTCACTGGTTTTGGATACCTCTGAAAACAAGGAGTGATGGGCCTGCTATAGCATTTCTCACTCCGAGAAGGTTGCATGTTGCAGTAAGCTTCATAGAGACATTTATAATTTAAATGAGCAGCTTGAGAGCCCTAAGATTCATACATGGAAGACTTCTACATCAAGAATGACATGCTAAAATATTTATAAATAATGTGAGTTTCTGCTATTTAATGACTCCAAGCTAGCAATATTAATCCCAGGCCAGAGATAAAACAGAATTTTGCTTCTCTACATCCTTTTTCACCTTTTGCAAATAAGCATACAATGACATTCCTAAACTACAAATCCCTTTATCTGCATAAGAAACTCCATTTGTGTCAGTACTTTGGTCATCACAGTTGAGATAAACACTAATTATTTCCAGAAAGAAATGTAGCTTTGAACTTTGACAAAGATTCTGTCCTGTTGGAGCCTACCATAGCTTTAAAAACATACTGTCCAAACTACCCAGATCCTCAGTTTCCTCTCAAATGTTAGTAAGGCCTTACAGCAAAACAGGAGCAAGTCTCATCCAAGTTTTCCCTTTGGTGGTGTTTTGTTTGAAGTACTGAAATAACACCTAACATTCTATCTGGGAAAAGCAGCAGTTATTAATGAAAGAAATGAATACATTTGATTCAGAAGGACATATGTCAGATTCAACTACCTCACACAGCTCTTACATTTCTTTAAAAGAAAGGGTATTAAATACCAGTGTCTTCCTGGTCCACCTTTCACTTTTAAAAGCTATATATTAACTGAATCACAGCAGGAGCACAGAAAAGTGTAAATTATTTGGAACTTGGATAATCAACAAGAAAACAGGGGAAAAACGTACTTGATTACAAGATTATGGGTCTCACTACATTAGCAGCATATGGAAAAAAATTGTACTGAAGGTACGGAGGTTATTTTACTCACACTCAAAGCATGCAGACTAAATATATAAAACCTGGTTAAGTGACAGCTAGTTGGAAAACAACAGTGTCTACTCGAGCAAAGCACAGCTGCTTAAGAGTAAGAATGATAGGGTAAACCAAAAATACACAGGCTGGGAAACTACCAGTGAGGCCCCTAAGGTAGAATAATTGGAATGCCTGTAGTTCCATATATGTAATACTGAGCTGAGAAATCATGCCTTATGCCTCAAGTTTCTCCAAATCTTCAAGTCTACTTTCACAGAGAAAGTGAAAGTTTGTGTTTGTGGATACCACATTACTCCATAATTTTGTGTCTCAAAAGGCAGCAGACATTTGTGAAGATGATGTAGAATTTAATCCATTACAAGTCACTGTATGAACAATACAAGGATTCTACAAAGCAATTTTACTGCCTCTTGTCTACCCTCTTTTGGTTTAATGAGTCCCACTGACACCTAAAGAGATCAGTATTACTATTGGACAGCTTAACAACACCACACAAGTTATTTCAAGCAATTCCAAAGCAAAGTGTATATTTTTAAAGTGATTGCTTATCACACAAAACTAACATGTCATTATTCAAGGATACCCTTATAACAGATTCACCAATCATTTGACGTAGACACTGTTATATTTACAGAATTGCTTATTTGCACCCCTTGTGTGTTTGTTTATTCTATTTTGTACAGTAGAAGTTCCTGTACTAACTTTGTCAAGTTAGTAGTTACTATTACACCCACAAGCAAGCATTCATCACAGGCATTCCCATCTTTATCCTAAGGAGATCTAGAGCATAGACAATTGGCTTGTTGTCATAGATATTTTTATTACTAATTCATTATTGTGATGCAGAGGCTGAGTTGTGGGCAGACAGACTCAGTGCAGTATTTAGGAAGTTTTTGATAAGATTTCTAGCAGGCAGAAGTACCCTACTCTTTACTCTCACTTTTCTTTCATGCTTTTATCTTTTCTCCATATTACTTCTGTCATCCTGAATTTTGGAAAGAAAAAGAATCTACTGTAGGACAAATAGAAATGCTATACTATGCAATACTAAATGAGAACCTTTTACTATATATATACACACAGTAGTGATGCTTACAGTTTAAAAGAAAGTTTCTTGGTCAGAAATGATTTCTTTAATGCACTGAGTATCCTTTTATTCTTTGAGAGGTCTTGGGGGAATGTTTCAAACTAAAAATTACAAATATCAAGCCTAGAAGAGACTGTGCACCCATTTGTATAATAATGGAAATAAATAGGATACAGGTACAACAGCATGTTTACTACCAAATAGCTGACACAGTTGAGTAAATGGTTTAGGAATACCTATGGAAAGACCAGGACTACACAGAGCTCATTCCAATAATAATGTTGCAACTGTTAGTTACCAAAATGACTGATAAACTGAGAGCACCAGACAAGTTTGTTTTTTTTTTTCCACTTTTTACAGTCATACACGTAATACGCTTATGACAGCTACATTTCATACAGATATCTACAGAATATTACTGTTCTCTACTCTGAGGACTTTGAAAAAAACGAACTAGCACTTCTTTAAAACACCTACAAGTGCGAGTTCCTTAACTGGTAGATAAAATAATAAATGCAAATCAATCTAAAAGCCTATCGTGTCTTAGAGAATAATTAGCAAACTTTTCAACACTTAGAGTCTTTGTTTTTACTTACTCTTATAGTTAAAGTGTCAGACTTCAAAATAAAAATTGGAATAATACAGTTTGTCTTCACATTCAAAATTCTTCTAACATTTATAACATAAACCTTCTAAGAAACTATGAACTTTAACACAAACTTTTTGGAAAGTATTAGCTTTTGTTATTATAAAACTATAACCTTGTATTAGTAGCAATTACATACAGAAAAGTAAGTAGTTAGAACTAGCTACCTGAGAAAAGACTGCTTCTACTTAGTTCGGAGCTCCAGCTTTTCAAGAGTCCCTCCTTCACCTAAAGTATAATAGAGTACAACAAAAAATAGTTAATAGAATAAGTAGTAAATGTTAAAAGCAACACAGAGTTAGATAGTCTTCATAAGTGATTATACAGCTATAAAGAATTTCATATTGGTTTAGCATTATATTTCTACATGAAAAGAAATAAAATGATGTCTTTGACCAAATAAAAACAATTTAAGGTTTAAAAGCCATCCATTAAAAAAAGCTGTTCAAGAATAAACATTTAATACTAAAATATATAAAAAATATTTTTAAAATCTTCAATTAAGTCAAGTACAAACCAAGAAAATAATCTCTGCTATACAACATTCCCATTCTTTCACTACAAAAAGCCAAGGCCAAGCAAAATCTGTAAGAAAATAAAAAATACAAGAAAAGGAAGACAACCAGCCTCACTGAAAATAAACTCATCTTCACACTCCAGCCCTCAACCTAAAATTACTAGTCTTCCAACATGACTTTTAAAGTGACATCTACCAATCAGTAGCAGGGTGAGTCTTCAATTAAGCCTCTGAAGAACCAACACAGCCTTGACCAGGAAGGAATAGAGAAGTAGTATCAATATTTGATCAAAAGCCTTTACTCCTTTCAGCCTTGAACAAGTGAGTAAGCATTAGTTCTATAGTAATTAAGTTATAAAAACCAAATAAAATTAATAAACTCAAAGAAAGTGTTTATAATATCAATATTTTGTAGTTAGCACTGTAAGTTTGTGCGTTGGCTTGTTGATACCTACCCTGCCTGGTTTACAATCTCAACACTTCTAGAATACAGTGGAAAAAAAGAAGAAAGAAAGAAATAGCCTAACTTATTTCTTGAAAGGGGTGTGTTTTGAGCTTTTTTGGAACTTTTTCTAGACCTATAAGTATGTTGAGGAAAGTCATAATTTGTATTATTTATGATGCTTTTACTTAACATTAAAGGTAGAAAGGTTTGTACTCTAGCTGATATGGTGTGTATTTTGTTCTATGTTTTTTTTTTTCCTCTGTTATAGGTATAAGGCTCTAACATGTCAAATGGGAGCCTTGGCTTTTCTTAAAGTAACACCAAAACTTACAGAGGTGTAATTAGTCTAGCTTACTTACAAAATGAAATGTTAATACAGCCAAATTAGAACTAAATTAATTTAGCCTAATAAGTTGTTAGTTTAAACATATTTATATAAGGATTTGTTACTACTAAAATTAGAGGTTTCAAAGCTGATTTTGGTATACTTAAGCAACATTTTAAAATATAAACATATCCTGCATATTCCAGGTGGGAAGATCACTGTGTCCTATTATTTTTCAGTCTGCTGTCGCTTGGTAAAGTTAAGCGTTACTACAGAGGCATTCAAATTCTCTGGCTTCAGAGTATGCGTCGTCTTTATGCTTGAAAGGTTATCTTTGTAGCTGTGTTCGTTGGAAATACATGGGATTGTTTTAAAAAGCTTCAGTTTGACAAGAGTGGGTAGCTGGGTGATTTGCTTGGCTACTTGCTAAGGAAACCTTCCAGCTTCACGGAATGGGACTCCTCTGTCCTGGTACTGAACGAGCACTTCCTGTGTCCAGGCTTATGGACAGTTCTAATGTTACTCCTTGATGTACATGCAAAATGAATGTGAAAACAAAATAATAAAAAAAATGTAAAATATTTTTTGAACTTTAGACCTCTAATCTATAACTGTATTAATGCCTCCCATCTCCATGGGTTTAAGTCAGGGGGTTTTACTCTGGAAAAATGGCAAAATCTTAACTTTTCCATGTAAAAAAACAGTCCTAGCCCAGGAGGATTACATCTCTTTTGACAATATTATGAATACAAAATTGAAGTGAGAGAGAGAATTATTTTACTTTTCCAGTTAAAGAAAGGGAGACACTCTTATGCCCTGCAATACGAATACGAGCATCTCCCAGGAGGTGACTATGGCTTTTTTTTTTTCCTCTCGCGTACTTCCTCAGAAATTACAGTGAGAAAAAATTCTTTTACTCGGGACAGCACAATATATGTGCAGCAAAAATGGGTCTCAGCCTGTCAGAGCGCTAGCCCAAAGAAACCGCCCGCGCCGCCTCAGGGGTGAGGATCTTTCCACACATCACCTCCAGTTACTCAAATAACTTCCCCCTCAGCCACTGAGGGTTTTTTTGTTTTATTTTCGTTTTCAGTCAGAGGCGAGAAAACCACCTCCCTGCAGAGCTGCATTACTACGAAAGGAAGAAAAACAGACCAAAAAAAAAAAAAAATAGGGAAAGAGAACCTGCTCTTCTCCACAGCTCATTGTCTGGGATGAGGGTGGTGGCTGGAGGCCGCGGTGCGGAGGCCGGCTCCGGCAGGTGGGATGAGCTGAGGCGGTTTCGGGGAAATACTGGGGGGGAAACGGCGGCGGGGAGCTGGGGGGGGGCAGAGGGGAGGCGGGGGGCAGCGGGGGCCGGCCCCGCTCCGGAGGGGGTCCCGCGGCGGGGGGACCTGCCCGCTGGCCTCCCCCCAACGTCACTTCCGAGGCTGGAGACAAAATGGCGCCCGGATGGTGCCGGAGCTGAGGCCGCTCCGCGCCGCTTCGAGCCGGGCCGCAGGCGGCGGCAGCGGCGCAGGTGAGAGGGAGGCGGCGGGGGCCCGTCGCGATGCCCGCGGGCGCCGCCGCGCCGGAGGGCGGGACGGGGCGTGGGGGTGGTGGGCAGAGCCAGCGGCGCGGCGCCGGGGGCGCGGCTGGGAGGGGGCCCGGCGCGGGAGGAGGGGACGGCGGCGGCGGCGGCGACGGCCCGGCCCGCCGAGGAGCCTCCTTCGGGGAGGTGGAGCCGCCCCGGGGGGGGGCCCGGAGGAAGGTGGCGGCCGGGGGCGAGGCAGCAGGGTGGGCGTGCGGGCAGCGGCTGCAGGTGCGAGGAGCGACTGTGGGACTTGGTGCCTTGTGGGAGCTGGATGCGGGAGAGCTTCATGGAGAGAGGGGGTCCAGGGAGTGAAAGCAAGGGTGAGGGAGGAGGATGGCGGCAGGGGCCGTTTTGGAAGAAGGTTGCTCCATCCCCTGGGCTGCTTTTTCGTGTTTTTTTTCTTGAAAATGCTGCCTCGGAGGTGTGAGCTGGCAAAGCGGTACTCTATAACCGCTGCCAGCCTGACGTTGCGAGACAACTGTTGTCTTCCAAATAGTTCATAGTACACAGTCTTTGAAAGTTTTGGCAATTCACACGCCTTAAAGCTCGCTGCGGATGAAGTGTCTGCCAAGTTGAGTGAGTGGGGCCTTGGAGAAATTAATTTCAGACTTGGTTTCCTCACTGGAAATGTTCTTCCTAGGACATGTCACATAAATCAGAGATTTCTTTACAATGGTGCAGTGGTGCCGTGGGGAAGAATGTTTGGGGTGAGAGAGAAAATTTTCATGTAAGACATTTAAGACAGATCAAGAGTAGTATCTTCGAGTACATTTTATATTTGAAGCCAGAGCAGCATGTGGAGCATTGCTGATAACAATCTCATGAGCAGGTAGCTGAAGTCTTCAGTAGAGTTTCTAGTGGTTTCAAATTCATATGAAGCTGCCAAATTTCCATTTTGAAATAGTAAAGAAAACTTTAAATTGTTTGCAACTGTTGAAGAAGAAAGGCAAGGTTATGTGGGTGCACCTGCTATCTGATCGCTCAGTGGCAAGAGAAATATTTTTCTTATTTTACATTTGAGTAATCAACAGTGGACAGCTCTTGAAAACAACAGGACTGCTTGCATTTCTGATGCCACTCCAGTTTGCTGTTCCCAGTCTATGCTCTTGACTTCGGGCATGCTATTTGGATGCAAAGTCTTTTTTTAAGTTTATTCACACATACTAAGTTGATGAGGAGAACTGGAGATGCATAGCAGTGTGGTATATAATTGTTTTGTTGTTGTCTTTTGACACTTGCCACATTTTAATAAAAATGATCTGCATGTTAAGAATTCAAGTATGCTTTCCTTGGTATAGACAAAGAGGCCTCCAGCTCTTCGAACTGTTGAAACGCACGATGGTGAATCAGTGATAGCATTGGCACTCTTCAGTTAGAGAACCCCATCGTTGATAGATGTGGCGGAGTGACTTTTAAGACACAAAAGAACTATTGGACTTGTAGAGACAACAGTGAGAACCCTGTACTAGTACCTGTTGGTTTTCAAGCATATAGCTCCCAGGATTTGTTAGGGTGGAAGTGTCTCAACAGCCTGTCTGCCCCAGCATAGACCATAAAATAAGGCCAAGTTTCACTTATAGCGGAACCCTAGTTACATTAAATAAAAGGCAAGTTATCACTTTGGATAAAATATCTTAGGTAGAAATGCCATGATGAGTATGGTGTTTGGAGATTCCTGAATTGATGCCTCTTTAGTGTAGGTATGGGGATCTGAAGAACAGCCTTCTTCCAGAGTAGCATGGAAGATGGGGAAGGATGCTGAAGTACTTATGTACGTTTGTATAACCCATCCTTATTTTTCTACATGAATGTTTACTTGAAAATGGAAGTAAAACAGAAGGTCAGAGCAAACTACTATTTTTCATAAAAACTAAAATAGCTCTTGAAGTCCATCCTCCAGTGCAGTAATGTCCCCACTTCACTGTTTTACATAAAAGCCTTGATCCTGAGGGGTAAACAGTGATGGTATATAAAAAGGAGATCTGAATATTGTTGCTTACTAGGTGGCTGTCTGTTGAAAATAGAACTTCAGAGAGATTTAGAGATGACTAGTGTGGTAATGTATTTCTGTATCATTGGTATCCAGTTGATAGTTTATTTGCAGTGTGCTTGCAAGACCTTTGAATGAAGATCTCGGCCAGAAAAAGAAAAATAGTCTATGGCTTATAGCAATATCACAGTACCTTGATCATCATGAGTTATTTGCTTACTGGTGGAGATTGGAGACTGCTACTTGTATGTTTTTTAGCAGGGGTTTATAAACAGCTGGGGTTCATAAACTCATGTGTGTTGAGTATCTGCATTGGCATACCTTTTTAAAGGACTGCAATATATTTGATGTTGAACTTGTTAGCATGTGAAAGGGCAGCTATGATCCTGATACTTAATGACTCCCCTCAATGAAATAATTTCTTTTACCAGTGTGTTTTTTCTCTGATTGTATTCTTAGATGAAAAATATTTCTTCTCTGCCTCTACATAAAATATGCCTGTAGACAAAAGTGGGAGGCTGAGTCCTGTATTGCAAAAAGAAATGACTGAAATGGACTTCTTCACGTAGTAGTAAATCAGCAATGTACTTGTCTGAGAAAATTTTCATTTGAATTTACTGTCTTTGCAAGTAGAATAAAAAGTGTACTTATGTCTGAAGATTGGAATGGTATTTCTGTATATTTGCAGTTGTTAGAGACTTGTTATTTTCTGTTGACTTCTCTTGACTAGTTGCTGTTTAATTAATAAACATGGGTTTTATTTTTGTGTTGGTGATTTCTTGGCTTATTTTCTTGGTTATCTGAATAAACCTTTCTAAGGTATAAGTTTATTTGGTTACACGGCAGTAAGCAAAGCCTTTTTTCTTAATGGACAATAGGTAATAGATTTTAGTGTTTGTTGTTTGCCCATTTTTTCTCCATTCTTATTCTGGCAGTCTTGAGTAACTGAAAATGTCTTTGCAATTAAGTGCCCATAGGTAGCGCTTCTTGTTTCTATCAAATACATGTTTTAATCTTTCAGAGTTAACATGAACTTTTTTTTTTTTTTTGCAAGCCTTGTTTCACTTAATACATTGAAAATTTGTGGATTAGAGTATTTCAGTATTGAACTCAAAAAATGTAAATGTCCTGATGTTAAAAAAAACTTAAAAAAAAAAAAATTCAAAAAAATCACATGCTGTAACTAAAAACTGAAACAAAGAAAAAGAGCCCTGCGTATCCCAGCCTAAACCCCTGGTCATTAGGAAAGCAGAGTGTTGAGACTTTCAAGTTTTGTTCCTGGTTCTGTAATGAACATGTTTTTACTGGAGCAGTGATGTAATGCATGTTCCATTTTCAGCTTCCAAAATAGGATTGATACTCTTATGCCTGGTTTTTCCTTTCTCTGAATTGGAAGCAACATTCTCTTTCAAAGTGCTTTTTGATTCTGGGATTTTTAAAAAAAAAAAACCCACATACAGAAATGATAAATATGGCTTATAAAATTAGAAGATAGCTATTTAGTAAAACCTAGGAATGCTTACTAGAAGTACTATCTGATTTAGTTTGAAAAAGACGATCTGTAATGTTGGTTTTGTATAAAATTACTTGCTCTTGTTTGCAAACTTTATTCCCAGCAATTTATTTTTTTTGTAAGGGAATATTTAAAATTCTTAAGTGTAGAATTCAGAAATAAGGCTAAAATGTTTTTTGTTTCAAGTGTTTTGTTTGAGAGTGACCACAATATTCCTTAAATACAAATGCCTCGTATATTCTTATCTAAATAAATATAATGTCTTGAGAAAGTGCATAGTATTTTTGTACTCATGAGATACAGTAGTAGGTAGTGTTTTGAAAGAAATATGACTTGGCAATGTTTTCTGGAAATTAATTTTAAAAATTCAGCTTACTGTACTGGTGAGTGTGCTTCATTTTTGGCATAGAACCTTTACTTATCTTTTCTTAGGGTCTTCAGTGAATCTTCAAAGTTTACTGTGGTGGGTGTTATTAACAATATTCAAGTCTTTGATAGATACAGGTATACATTGCCATTGAGTTTGGAGGAAAGGTTGAATTGAAATAGTTACCACCTCTATTTGATGGAGTTGCTGACGTGACTTTTTCAAAGTACTAACACAGTTGTAGACTATTGCTAACTTTAAACCTGATTTAATATGGTCATCATGCCTTCTTTAAACTTAATATATCACAATTCCCCTGATGAAAAGTCAGAGCAGTATCATTTTCTTTGGGGCTTTCCTGGAAAAATCTTGCATTGGACTTGACTGTATGGGTAGCTAAGAAGTCATTAGTGTATGAAGTGAAAGCTTGTTTCTGCTTGCAGTGTCGGGTAAATATGTTGTTGGTAGCCGTTGATCATATGGGGAACTAATATTTTTGCAGCAGTTGTAGAATTGTTTCATATTTTCTCGTTTTTGTTGAACTTTGTGTACTAGAAGTTAAACCCCAAATTTAGTGTTACCAGATACTTTGTCTTCTGTTCTCATGTCATGTTTCATTTAGGTAGAAAGAAAACTAGTGACTGTACGTAAGTCTGTATACACTCTTAGGTTTTTTTTTTTTGTTTAGTGCAATTAATCTTGCTTTCCACATAGTTGAGTTAATTGTTAACAAAATAGGTAACATGGAGGAAAAAGTGGGGAAATATTTTCAGGCATTTTTTCAGTTAGAAAGCTCATACGTGTAACTTGCCAGAACTGGAGGTATAAAATTTTAAGGTGAAGTATGTGTTTTAAATTAATAGCTTTATAAACACTTCTTGAAGCTTTTGGTTTACTGTAGCTTAATTTCTCATCTAACTGTATTTTATGATCAACTGGTTCCTTGGGTAACTTGTAGCTGAAAGAGTAGAGAGTAGCGCAGTCTGTTAGGAATCTACCAAAATTGTGTTATGCGGACGTTTAGATACATCAGTATGTTAAGATCTGTCAGCTTCTCCCAAGAAATACCACTGAGAGGTCTGGATATAACCAGTTCTATAAAAGCTGAATAAAGCATTTATAAAATTTGTAAAAATACCAAGCTTATTTTTTGTTTTGAAAATTCTTTGAAAACAATATTAATTCTAAGCAAAATAGTTTTGAATTAGTATATGAAATACAAGAAAAGTGTATTTTTACTGCTCAAATGAAACAAAGTAAAGTTTTTGACTGCTTTTCAAATTTTTGACTAATCTATTTAACAACTCAGGTAAGAAAGCTTAGCTTAGAGGAAATGTTCAGCTTGATAGGACTTTCCTTTAGCATTGAGCCCTTCAACCCATCACTTAATGGGTATTTACTTGTCTCGAATTCTTTACCTTTAGTGGCTGAGTAGTGATGATGTTGAATGTTTGCTTCTGTAAGTGCTTTAAATCCTTGTTGTCTTTACATATCTAGAGTTCTGGGTTAAATGCCTTCCTCTTTTATTCAGTGTTGAAAATGATGTATGTGCTTCAGATGACTGTCATTTACCACAGTGTAACATATGTGCACTTCTTGCAGTAGGTTTTCTAAGTGACTTTCCAGAACCATGATAGAAAATGGGTATGTGAACAGTTATGCCCTTGCCATTGAGGGACTGATAATCTTCAGCGGGAGGGAGGAGAAAAGGTAGAAATAGGCAGCTGGAGACAATAACCACTTAAACTCCTGTCCTACAGCTATAGTAGCTCATCAGTCTGTGCTCTAAAATCCTGTCAATAAAAGGTTCTTGCTTTTGTTGTCTTTACGTGAGTAATCGTTTTTTGTTTTGTAGCCAAGTATAGAAAAACATGACATTTGTTACTAAAAATAAGTTGTTTTTCACACTAGGAAATGTTTTGATGCCTCTCTTGCTATCCAAAATGTTTCATTTATAAATTGACATTGTGTGGGTATTGTCCCAATGAACAATGAATAAGAGCACTGGATTTTTCTGTGTTATTCAGGCCTCATCTCAAGTACAGTTTATACTGACTCCAATTTTTGCTTTTTCTTTAATCAGCATATCCATGTGCTGAGCGACTTTCAGCAGAAGTCTATGGATCAAATTTCAGAAACCATTTGCCTAAAGCATTTGTGTAAAAATGTGTGAAGTAGAAATCATATTTGTCAGGAGGGAAAATGAGTTAAGATATCAAGGCTGAGGGACGTAAAGGGTAGGTGGAATCTGTGTGAGAAACAACTGCGTGCTAATACATGAGAAACTTAGCGCCGAAGGGACGTTATTGTCATGGCAAGATTTAACAATCTCAGGAGTGACTGTAACTAGTAATGAAACCTGTGGAGCATTCCCTACTTGTTCAGTAGTTTCTTGGTGTTGGCTATGTTCTCTGTCAGTGCTAGGGAAAATTTTAGAAAATCAAAAGCTTGGGATGTATCATTCATAGGAATTGATTTGTATTTGACAGATATACTGAAATAAGTTAAAGTTGTAACAGTACATTCCAGAAGGAGTGCTTTTCTTCAGACGTTTAAAAGCTGTTCAGATGAAGCTCCTTATCGCGTAACTGGTCTTTGCTGGCAAACTGTAAATCCCACAGAACCAGCTGCAGAACTGGAACTGAAATACAGATGTTTCAGCTCTTTGTCTAAATGCTCATGTAGTATAGAAATATCAGGACAAAAGGAGGTAATCCTGGAAGAGCTGTATAACAGAAATATCCTTTTCAAGGAAGTTTTTCCTTTTCTTATGAATTTCTTAAGCAATGCAACTTTTGTATGATGCTTGGCAGTATTTTCACCGTTATGCAGCATTAAGATTTCTTACAGTGCAAAGATGTGAAGGATTATATGAAATTTATTTGGAGTATTTGTTTGGAGTGTATTTTGCTTGAATGTATTTTAAATTAAATGTTAGTATTTATACAAACTACTTAGTAAAAAATCAGTTAATCATTGTTATAATAAGAAAACTAAAGACAGGGAAGAAATAACAGTACTTGATTAAAGTGCTTTAAGTGATCAGGTACCAGTTAACCTCTGAAAAAGGGCAGTGTTCATTTATTGAAAATTCTGTATGATACCAGGAAGGATAGTGTTTCCAGCATAACTTGCAATAATGCTTTTTTGTATATATTTAAAAAAAAAAAGGAAGTGAGTTGATGTACTAGGCTCTTAGATTCGGCATCATTCTGATTAGTTTTGTCATGAGTTTCCAAATTTGATGTCTACCTGAACTAGGAATTTTTGTTGGAAACCTTTTGAAAACTTAGGCTTCTGTTAAACAAGAATGCCAAATGTGTTAGTGTAATAAAGTACCTTAATAAAAGGATCAATTTTAAGGAAGAATTTCCCGTTTCTAATATGGGAGAGTAGAGACTCAGACGCATGCATGTTGTGAATTTGAAAACCACTTAAGGTCTTCCATAATGCTTTGATACTAAATTCTAAAGAGATCTCACTCCTAAAGTTCTTAAAAGTGCTCAATCTTGAACAAGCTAACTTGTTTTTAAAAACAAATGAAACAATTCCACTTGAGCACGTTTCTGTTGCATCATCATTTAAAACTGTCAGAAAGATTAATGGTAGATATCTGTCCTGAGATTATTCATATACATTTGAGCTATAATAACAAAAATACAGCTTGGAGCAGATTTTTTTTATAAAGCGATATGCTCCTTTGTAACAAATGCTTTAGGAAGAGAAACCACAGGTCTGTGTGTACTTTCAATTCAATGTAAATTTGTAGGTAGGTACGTGTTACAATTGTCTGTTTTTCTTTTTAGGGCTCATGTAATCAAAGGAGTTTCTTTGTTGTGTGTATCTTTTCAGAACACAACAGGAATTCAAAATGAATCAGGTGAGTATAAATGTAAGACTTTATCAAAATACTTAGATGTTAGAACAGTTAATTATTAATAAGAAAAGTAAATCATCCACTAAAAAAGAAATGTTCTTTAAAATCTTCAGTGTCATTAAATTTCATAATCCTCCTTTCCACAACGTGTATGCTTGTGAGATTTATTTTATTTCATGGATTTAAGTTTTTTGTGTGTGAATTCCCTTTAGCGGCATGTAAGTTATTACTGCTGGCACTTCTTATAAGAACACCTCTCCAGGAAAATCTATTTCATCCTGAGGCTTTTGGTAATAATTCAGCTCCTTATAAAAGTGGCTTGAAAATTGAAGGATTCAGTTTTTTTTTTAACCTTTTTTAACCACTTTACCATTTCGAATGTGCGGTGAACAATCTGTCACAGAAATTGATTGATCAGGAAGTTTCACACTTTTCTTGGACCCTAAGCGTTTCCCCTATAATGAAGTGAAAAGACGGGGAAAGCACGTTTCTTTTGTGATGTAGTACTCCACTACGTGGATGCAAGAATATCCTGACTGGAGGGTGTTGTTTGAATCGGTGCCAAGTGTACATGATTTTATTTTGCATTTGTCTATCCAAGTAGGAATTATACATCTGTTTGTCTATCATGCACAATTACTTAAAGATACTTACAGAAAAAGTACATGTTGCCTTAAATTTTTCTCATAAGTACTTCTCTCTTTGGATGATCGTACAAAGTCCTTTTGGCATGGGAATGTGAACTTAAGATATTAAACCGAAGGAATGCCATTTTTAATTTGCTAAAAAAGTCAGCTATGAACAGAAGCTTTCTTAGCCAGAAACAACCACGGTACACAGTCATGTAAAATGCTTTGTATACTTTTTCATTGATGCCTGTATCTAATGCGTGTTTTTATTGCCCTTTACGCCCTTATTTTATCATCAGCAGCATTGAATACAGTTAGCGCTTTGCTGAAGTATGTTCTCACTGAAGTTAAAGAAGTATATACCCAATATAAGTAATTACAGTGTGAAATGTGTTGGTAGGATGTTTCCTGTGGCTTTTTTTCCTCTGATTTAAAGTAAAAAATCTTCAATATATATATGTGCGTATTTAAAAAGTGAAAAGGAAAATATAATCTCTATCAGAGCCTTGAAATATGTATTGTAAAAGTACATACTTGTATTATATCTATACACAAATATAAATTATCATATATATAAAACAAATAACATTTGCATTAACATACTTTTAAGCATTAGTAGTCTAGTTTGGGGTAGCTAGGTTAACTATTGCTTCACAATTTATTTCTACTGAGACTTGGAATTTTTTCACCTGTAAGTCTTATTTTTAATACACTCAGTGGCATGAAGCAAACAGCCTATTGCTCTGCCTGCTTGAGTAATAATCCTGCTTTATTAGTCGTTCCGATAAGCTTTGGATTCTGCTATAATTCTGAAAGCTGTAGATCCTAATCTTTAATTGTTATCATTGGCTGTTTCCTTCCCATTTGTGTCTCCATGTCCCCTCGTGTCCTGTCTGTGTTGTGTTCCCCCACCCCTGATCTGTTTCTAGAATTAAGATTTCTGTGCTGTATTAAACAAAGTCTTAATCTTTCTTATTGGGACTGCTAATATTGTTTATGCAGTGCTGTGATGTATGTCATCTTACAATTAAATAATGGGATGACCCTGCCTCTGGGAATAGTTACAGTAGCTTAGAGTCCTTCTTGGTGTTTCTGGCTTTCATATTTAGTTTCCAAAGTGTACAGAGCTCATATGGCTTTTTATTGTTCAATTACCATTCATATTAAGTGTGTATTTAGCATCAACCCTGTGGTGTTTTTTCTTGCAGTGCCCTTGTCATTTCATTCACTGTTGACAAGTTGTAGTGCCAGGTCTGTATAAGAAATGTTTTTGCCTGATGCCAAACATCTTTCAAGTGTTCTCTTGTCGTATTTCTTTCATTCTGCTTATCTTTGCTTTTGGTGTGACTTCAGTGACCCTGAAACTAATTGGGCTATTGTTAATTTGGCTTTTATGAAAAGACTGCTAGTTTTGTTGTTTATCCCATAGAAATCTTGAAGTAGTGAAGGAAAACCTTTTCATAAATGCTTTGATATGGCCTTTTTGTATTAAGGAGAAGAAGGATTAAAAAAAACAGGTGTTGTTGGAAATAATATTTTTGGGTTTCTTGGAAGATTGTTGTCTCAGGATAGACAGAATGCATTCTCTATCTGTTTTAAAAAGAGATCTTCCTTTAATATGTAAACTACTTCATGTAATCTACTTCAGAATATGCTGAATAATTTATTTTAAAAAAACCAAGCAGACATGGGGTTTTGATTGGTAGCATGTACTGCGTCTCAGACTGTATTAAGATAGAGTAGGAAGAAGGTTGTGTGCTACCTGGAAAACTGCATGGGCAGTTATTTAAAAAATGGTGAAGGCGTACGTTAACAAATTACACCTGCACTTGTACTAAAACTCCCTCCCCACATTCCCTCTGAATTTTTCAATTATTATTTCAAATATTTCTGATACATCTTTAATTTTCAAGCACACATGGTGAAATTGTTGCAAAGAGGGTTAGCCAGACAGTTCTTGGACAAGCAGGGACCTTTCTGCTTCTGACTTACCTTCCTTGTGCTAGCTGGCTGTTTGCGTCAGCAATCTTCCCTAGTCACTTCATCTCCTTTTCACAACTACCTCTTCTAACTCCTCTGCCATGTCCCTCTCTCTGCAGTGGCATCCTTTCATTTGTCTTAATCCTATTTCCACCTAAACATGACACTAACTGAATGTTTGTCATTCATCACATTGTTCAGGATGATTTTTTTTTTTCCTTTCCATTCTAATCTCTGATCATGTGTAAACATCTTGTTGCAGGTACTGTTTCTACTCTGCTTAAATACTGCTTGTAACATTATAGTCTTCATTTGTGGTTGGTCCATAGGTGCAATTATATCTAAAGTGGTGTGAAAAATTGCTTAGTGTGTTGAAAGGTACTGTCAAAATGATTGGACTCTGAATTCGATGCAAACAGGAAAAGATACTTTCAGTTAAGGCACCCCTTCAGCCCTCAGATGATTTTTTTGCATTGTTCTTAAGTCACTTCACCCCTGCTAATTTGAATGCTAGCAATGTGATATTTCTGATGAACTTCAGAGTATGAAGCTTAGAAGTGGAATAAGCTTCAAGTGCTTTTGTATTCAAAATTGCAGTCTTGGAGTGACTGAAAAATACCGTATTAGGACTTCAGTTAAATGCAAAAGTTGGCTTAGGACATGCACCAGTACACTATCCTTACCAAGAGGTGAATATTTTAAATAGAAAAATCAATTTAAATGTGATTGTTAAGTGTTGGTGGAAAAATGATTAAAGTACAGTGTTTTTTCATTTGGTAGACAGACATTCCTTGGGGACAAGTTGTGATCTGGAAAATGTTTTAAGTAGCTATATTTAAATTGCAAATAAAATGAGATTGCACTGATTTGACTGAACTAAATTGTTGTTTATTTTACTGTCTAGTATTTGGTTACTTATTACCATTCGTTTGAGGTGTGAAATGTATTGTTACTTACTAGGCCATATCCAATTTTCTTGTATTTGTGAAATCCATTAATATGACAGGTGTCGAATGAGTCTGAGTACTGTGTTCTCTGAATTTAGCTGTTAATCTTTGATTTATGTAGGTAGATGCAAAGTAAAGTTCTGATTGTATATTACTCCACGGGAATAAACTGCTTAAGTGATAGAATGATGGTTTTGGGATATTTATGGCTAAAAGGAGGTGTGACTATTAAGGAATATGTCAGACACATCAGAGGATATGGCACAGTGCTGTACACTTCTGTCTAAATCAGTTGAGTCTGATTTTTAAAGTTTTGGTAGGTGAAAATTTATTTGCAGGCTTGAGATTTTTAACTGCTCATCTAGCTATGGTTGTAAAGAAACAAAAAACCAAACACAAAACCAAACCAAAACAAAAAACTCCCAAACAAACCAAACCCCAAAGTGAAACCCAACGAAAAAAGCACCACAGTTTTTTTTAGCTTGAAACTTGAAGTACATCGTTCTGATAGCTGTCTTGTTCATTCTTTCTGGTCCCCCTCATCTATGCGTATATATAATTTGTTAGAAACCACTGTGAAAAATAGACTTGGTTCTCTCCTAATGAAATCATGGGATAATGTACTGGAAAGGTATTTAGGTTTCTTTGATATGCTGAGAAGAGCATGTTTCTTTTTTGTCTGATGAGACACAGCTTCTTCTGTATCAGTTGAAGGCTAACAGATGTCTGAAAACCAGACTCCTTTCATTACTATTTTTCCCTTTGGATTGTTGGAAGAGCAAAATAAAACTTTGCTGTGCTTTGAATAGACTTCAGCTATTATAACTAAATAATAAGGATCCCCCCCCCCCCCCACCCCCTTGATCTCTTCACTCTCTTGGATGGGAAGGGATTTCTGGCATTCTATTCCTTCCATGGTTTCCATTTTGGAGGTCTTTCTGCCCTACAAATATAGCTCCCTAGGATGTGTCTGTGCAGCTGTTAGGGCTTACCAAGGCAGCAATAGAATAACATTGCTATGACTCCAGTTTTATAATTTTTCTCATTGTTACTGTTGAAGCTGGCAGAAGACATGTTGTTGTAACTTAAGGCAGCAAGTCACATTCATAAATGTAGAGAATAATTGCCATACGCCGCACCCCCACAAAGAGTGGGTACTAAGTAGAACAGGTTGAGAAGCTTTATCTGTTTTGCTTTAGAGATAAAAACCTTAAATTTGATAGCATATAGAGATACATTTAAAAATATATTTCCATTAAACTTTCAGCATAACATATTTTATAAGTGCTCAGTGGAAAATGCTCTCAGTATTACTCAGTATATGAAAACTACTATCATATCTCTGCTTTATGGTTATATGTAAAAGCAAGAATCATTTCCAGAAAGTCGGGGTTTACTTGGACAACTGCAGTGTTGCCCAAGTTGTTGTTATTTCTCCGTTTAGCACCTCCTAAAGCTCGTTCAGAGCTTAAGTATAACATCCTGAATATTAGAGTAGTTACTGCCATCACCACCAGTATTCGTTTCTGACCAGAATGATCAAAGTTCGATGTCAGAGGGCAGGTACCTTTTTTCAGGGCTGTTGCATGTGATTCAATACATGCCTATTTCTCACCAAGCACAATTCTTTCATAATGTGGGCAGATTTTATGGGAAACTGTACATGCTTGTAACTTTGAAATTCCGGTCAGTTTTATCAGGAATAGTGTTCTGTTGATTATAATTAGGTAATAAAGAGCTAGTTGTTTAATGACAAGTGTGAGTAGCATTTACTGTTGTGTTACACAAATAATAGTATAAATAATATTATAAGCAGCCTGTTGAACCTTGTAGGCTCTTTAAAATGGAACTAATCACTTTCTAGACATTCATAAATCATTTATTGGCTTTCTGTGGCCTTTCAAACTTTAATATAGAAATACCTTAAAACTTTTTGTATTAATTATAACCTGCTGGCTAAGGATTCTGAGCTGTTGATTTATTTGGAAATTATGATTAGCGTGTAGGAGACTGAAATAACAACTTTAATGACATTATTTAAAACCCTTTATTCTCTCTAAAAGCTGCTTTTAGCTTATTCTATTTGTTGCAGACCAGTAAACTTGACATGCAGATACTTTAATGTCAGTCTTTGGAGTGAAATGGCATGCTTGTAGGTTGTATACAGAGCGGTAGAAAGACAACAATAGACCCAGCAGTAGCTCTGCGAAGTACATTAAAATACAAGCTTCATCATGTCAGCTACTCTACTGTAAGGGTATTATGTGCATTACTAGTCTCCAGTATGTGCAGGGTAGCTTGCCTCTGCCCACCTAACATTGAGTACTGGGTAGTACAGGATATAGCTGTGTTTATGACAGAGTAGATGGTGTATCCCAATTGCATGTTCCAATATATACATTGGAGTAGTTAACCACAACATCCTCGATTCAATAGGTAAAACAACTTCTCATTTTTGTGAACTGTATGTGCTTCTCAGAACTTTGAGTATGTTTTTTTCCTTAAGATTCTGTTTAGTCTTTCTCACAAGTGATACGTTTTCATGTAAGGCAATACCAGAAACTATTTTAGATTGTTTTTTTGAGACTGATTAGATTGAGTATGCCTGGAAGTCATCATTTGAAAAGGGGAAATAAAGAGTTGCTAATATATTTGAAATTATCCTCAATGTGGTAGGTAGGTGATGTTCTGGCTTTGTGCTGTATTTTGAAAGTCATCACTTGCATGTTTCTAGGCAAGTTGTTCCTGTTACTGAAGCTTTACATCATTCTTTCCCTTATGCACAGAGGCATACACAGTTGTTTCGTTTGGAACTTTTATGTGCATGTTTAGGAAATGATTGACAAAATTAAAATGGAAGGTTGCACGAGCAGGTCTGGACCCTCAGACCATAAGTGCTCTGGACCTGGAATTGCCCTTTGTTTTGAATCATAGAATGGTTTGGGTTGGAAGGGACCTTAAAGATCATCTAGTTCCAACACCCTGCCATGAGGAGGGACAGATTTGACTTGTCCTTATACTCTAAGCTGAAATACCAGTTAGCTTTCATTATGAATAATGAACAACTATGAAATAGTACAAAACTAGGGTATACTCAGGAAAATTGCAGTATATCTCAGTTTTCAGTTAAAAGAATTGGAGGATTCTTTAAATAATACATAGAAAATGGAAGATGCTTAGAATTGTGTATTGAGTAAAAATAAATATTTTTAGAACTTAACAACTTTTAGCATTTAATTTCCTACTTATCTATTAATAGACATGCCGTTAATAGTTAATTTTTTTTTTCCTTGCTGTTGGTTACTGTTACTTTTTATGGACAGATATTTATGTTAAGTCAAGCAGAAAATGAAACGGATGGTTGATAAAACATAAATGTTTTTCTGGTCATCCTTTTCATTAATGCTGTCAGTTATAATAAAGATAAGCTACCTGCCACACCTCTGAAGCGGATCCAATCAAGCCTACATGATTTTACTAACCTTTACTAAAATTTACTTGCTGAGGGTCATAATGGAGAAACTGCTTTGCTGGCTCAAACAGGTTTATTTGATCCACATTTGTTCTACATTTTGAAATGGAATTTGCAGAAGATGAGTGTCTAGGTGTTAAGAAAAGATAATGGAATGCAGTTGCTGATGCTTTAGTGCAGAATCAACCTGCATTACACTTCTATTTTGAGGGACTTTTACTGTTATATTCTTTGTAGGAAACCCAGGATTTTAAAAAACTGTCAATAGCATGGTTATGAAGTAAAATGGAAAAAAACCTCCTTCCTGTGATCTGGCTGTTTTGCTGCATACTGTTTTAATCAAATAAGTGTATTTTAGCATGGCAGTTCACTTGCCTCTTGTTACTTTAATTGCCAGTAACATGTTTCAACAGTGTAATTTGGACAAATGATGTGTGTGTCCTGAAACGCATCTAACAACATCTCTGATCTTCTGACTATTCAGTATTCAAAAAGTACGCAGCTTACAAAGATTTCTACTAAAAGCAACATGTGTTGCTCTTAAATATACTAGTCTTTCAGAAGCAGTCAGAAACATTTTCTAGCAGAAGAGATCGTATTTAAGATCTAATGTACAGCTGAAACTTAAAATAATGAAAACTTTTTGTGGCTTATTTTCAGAAAAGATTAGGACTGAACGTTAGATTAGGTCTGTTGTAGCTGTCTGTAATTTAAAGGGAAAATTAATCTATCTCCTTTACTTTTTTAATTGAGTTAGACTTCCCAGACAGGTTATGTAAGAGCTAGAAAGTTTTCCTGCTACATACTTTTTTGAAAAATTTGAGTTGTCGATTTTAAAAATAGAATTAAACATATTGTTTACAAAAACGTTGTGTAATCAGAGTAATTCTAGTGCTTCGATAGAGTGTTAAAGGAACTGGAGATTTTTATAGTGATAACTCATAGATACTAAAACTTTAGGACTGTTTCTACGAACACTTATGTGATACTTTTTTGAGGAAGCCTCAGCATAATAGACTAGGCAGGTAGATCAACTTTACAATGATTTTATCTGAAATTTGGAAGAACTTTAATCAGAAACAGCACAAAGGAATGTTGTCTCAACATAATGTAGCATGTAACAATGCTATTACTGACCTAATTACTTGTTAAATGTAGTTTCTCATGGCATAACCGATCAGTAAAAATAATGCAACTGAAAACTGTTCCATGGATGAGTTTTAGATTACCATATTAATGAGTGGTTTCAAAGACTTAACACTAAGCCTGAACACATATGGAAGTATATTCTGAAAAATATGGATTTCTGTTCATTCATCTTTAGGTATAATATAGTAGTGCTGTCAGGTAAGTCATATTCAGACAGGAAACATAAAAATACCTTTAGCTCTATTCTCCAAGTAACTTAAGGGAGATGAATTTGTTTTTAAGGAGAGGCCAAGGAAAATGAATGAAATGGCAAATGGCCTAAGAGATACATGAAAACCCTTTCAGATTTACTCACTGTATACTGCTTGTAATCAAAACACTTCCATTAACTAAAGCAAAAGAATATTTACAGCAACTTTAGTTACCAGTGTTTTATGTATATCTCTAATGTGGTCTTGGAACTCTGCATTAAAGCATATACAAGTGTAGTGAAAATAATAATGAAAACTTGAATGTTTTGATAAAAAGATACTTCTACATTAGCATGTTGATGGAGGGGACCCTAGCTGAAATGGCAGCTTGGAAATTTTACTTTAATTTCAAGTCAGGAGTTTTTGTAGCTCATATGGGTGGATCATCTGTTGTGCTATTGTTTTTATCTGTTAATGGTTGTGGCCCTTCTGGCTTTTTGACTTGTAGAACACAACTGAATCAACTGTCACTGTGGAGACCTTAGATGATGTACCTGAGCATGTGCTTAGGGGGCTTCCTGAGGACGTGAGGCTCTTCCCATCTGCTGTTGACAAGACACGTCTCGGTGAGTGCTACAACTGTGAAAAGAGAATTAAGATTTTTACGCTAGCTCATATAAATTACAGTTGCTGTGAAAGTTTCGTGCCCTCCTGTGCTGAGTAGAGATCACGTCTGGTGGATTTATCTGAAATAATTTCTCTTGGAAAGAGTGGACAGCTTCTAAGTTTCTCCAGCGTCCCAAGATGATGTTCCTAGAGCACCAGAATTGGGGTCAAAGGTGGACCAAAATGCAAATAGATTAGGTTATGAAAATACGGACAAGTTACTTCACTGGCGCATTTTCACCTATAGCACTTTCTTACCAGTTTTGAGTTTTGCAACTATCTTACTGTTGTCTCTCTTTAGAATGCTGCATCTCACTGTCCAATCAATATAAAAAGTTTGTAAGAACAGATTCAGTGCAGACGTGAAAGCTGCTTTATGGAGTAAAGTGTTGTTTCTGTAATATGTCCAGAATGCTTGGCTGCTTTTTTAACAGAGTTTAACATGGGAGAACTTTGGTGGAAGTCAGAATTGCAGACTGGATGCTTGATGTCGAAAGCTGGTAGTTTGAGGAATAAGCCTGACAATAGATGCATTACTGTTAGTAACAGCCTTGGAGCAAGGTTAATCTTTTCTAGTATGAAGCTGATCTAGCATGGTCTGAATGAGAATGTTATGTTTAATTAGCAATTATTTGTCAATCTGTTCTTAGTTTTTGTGCTGTAAAATGTGAAATGCAGCTGTCCATTTTCAGTTCGGTTAAATCTTGTCAATTAATTTGTGGGCAGATGCACATATTTTAACCAGTCCTAAATGTTTTTTCCTTCAAAATATACTATTGATTAGTTTCACAACTTTTGTGAGGGCTTCATTTGCCTGGCATTGTTTCAGAGAAAGCAAGTAGGATTTTTGTTTTAATAACATGTTCACTCAGCGAAACAGCTGAAATCTGGGACTTTACAATGTAAAACCTGTAATGCTTTTATGGTATTTTGAATATCACCTGGAGTACAAGAAAAATCGAGGTTGTTTTTTGTCTTCAGAGCTACAGTAGCCTGTGAGCAAAGAATGAAACCAGGTAAATGCTTAAACGTTTCATGATTGTAGTGAGTTTTGGGGAGAAGATTGCTTGAATTCATTTTAGTAAACTTCAATTTCCTTATTGTGATCTTAATATTGTAGAATGCTCCCCAGTCTGAGACAGACACATGTAATGATCTTAAGAAATAAGAATTGTGAGTAGAAGGTTTGCTTGAGATAAGTTAGATTAGTTTTAACTACTGATATGTGTCTCTTCAGGTGTCTGGGCAACAAAATCAATTTTAAAAGGCAAGAAGTTTGGACCATTTGTTGGTGACAAGAAAAAAAGATCTCAAGTTAAGAGCAATGTATACATGTGGGAGGTAAGAAACAGCTTGTAAATGGAAAAAGATGTCTGTCACTAGGTCAATATTTTGTATTTAGCCTTTAATTTTTCCAGAGAATGTAAAAACAGACATGATGGGAAATAATTGCCATCTATCTATGTCTACAATTACAAACAGTTATTTATAGACACTTGGATTGAGCAACCATTTTGAATTACAAAGCTTTAAACTATTGGCATTGTTTGAAATTGCTGTATTAATTTTCTTTCATACTGTCTCTGGATCGCACCTCCTCCTAGGAGTCTATTGCTGATAAAGCTTTGCTATGTCGGCTTGAACCCTAACTGATATTCTTTCTGGAACTGAGTACTGTCAACTGCTTATGAAATTAGGAGGCTATGGAATGTCTTAAGGAAGCCACAGCACTCCTCATTTAGCTCTTTGAAAGCCAGCTTTGTTATGGGAATTGGGTTTGCTTTTGGAGTTTTTATAGAAGTTCTCAACTGTTGCAGTATTTCTTGTGCTGCTTGTGTTTGGGCTTGCCTTAAAGCAAATGCTGTCTGGACAGCTGGATAGCTCTTTAAGCTCCACTGATAGTCATAAGACCTTGGATATTATGTAGATTTCAAAATGTAGGTGCCTTAATCTGGAGTTGAATCCCATCTGCGGTGTCTTTAAGGCAGTTCATAACTACTTCCGAAGACTTCTTCAGTCTTTCTGAAGACATATACAGCAAATGGCTTTAGCAAAGTGAATGGTTAAGGAGGGGCAGGGATGGAGGAACTGTGGCATAGCATGTTCTGGATCAGAACTTGCTAGTTTACAGATTTTTAGGCTAAAGATACTGATAGTAGTCATCCTGGCCTCTGGCCTGCAAAAATGGAGCTGCATAAAACACTGGATACACATGCAAAACTTAAGGTTAATCCCTATCAGAGGAATTGGTCTAGAACAATTTCCCATAAATGCAAATTCATATTAGGAAAGTAATAAAGTGTTCAAGTATAGTGTTTGTTGCATTGAGCTAATATTATCACAAACTCCACTGCATAAGGTATCTCCAATTTTGATCTGGTACAAGAACACTTAATGAGATTGAATCAGTCAAGTAAATTATTGACCTTGCAATTGTTTTTCTCGGTGCTGGATTTTGAATGTTCTCAGTGGATATGTCTTAATATTTTTTAAATTTGTGTTGAGAAATGATAGTTGCAAACAAGCTGTTACGAAGTTTCATAGTTTGCAATCCAGGCGATAATGGGTACCCTTGCTAGATTTGAAAGTAATTGTGTGTTGCTTTAATATTGATTTTGGAATTAGAAAAAAGCAGTTAAAATGAGACCGCAACAGTTGGCCCCATATGCTGATACCTGAAACTGCTCCAGAATCTTAACTGTTAGAAAATACAGTTTGTAAAAGGGTGGTGGTGTGTGGGAGTAGTTAGGTTATGGACCTCCAACTAGGAGAACAACCTTTTCCGCAAGAATCCCATTTGTTTCTTTAGTGAAGTTAATCTGAAGAAAAAGCAAGGCTTCTAAAAGCTGGCATCTCCAGTAAATTTTAATAATCTTGAACTGTCATGCTAGAGGATCATTCTGAAAAATGAGAGTTTTGCGTGTCAGTGTATGCTTGCCATGTCTGAGGAGAGAAATAGCGACTTGAACACATTTTCATTTTCTGTTGGAGAAAAGCCACGGATAGGAAAATGACGGCAAGTGACTGAAAACTGAGCGAAATGCTGTCTGCCGATTCAGAATGACTGGCACAACTGTGCCGAATGATCTTTATTGTGATTCACAGGAATCACTTAAAGTCACAATGTTATATAGAGGAGTTGGAGCTATTTCCTTTCTCACAGTGCATGAGGCTTTTAAACAATATTCTGTAAATTAGAAGTTTTAACTGAAAAGTAATAAAGTATTTTGTTTTGTGCAAAAAACGTAATATTAAGTAATATAAAAACATAATAAATTAATATATTAAAAAAGTAATCAAGTATAATGTTTTGCCATATATTCCATACCTGCTAACTCTTCCACAGCATTGTTTGGCTCTTTGCTTCCATTTTAACCAAAAGGATTGCTTTTTACAGTCTTGGTCTGTGAAGCTGTTTATGCTTTCATATTGCAAGGGCTGGGTGTGCTGATGAACGTTCTTTCAAAAGTCAGCTGATGAAATCCATGCTGGAATAGTTTAAGTAAGGAGGATGTTTTCTGTTTGCTTGGAAAGAAACTAAGATGATTTTGGTATATTTATTGAAACTTTACCTTTATGGATAAAATTCTATTTTATTAAACCAACAGTATATCAACACAAAAGAAATAAAATGTATTAAATGGTTCTTGTTTTAAGCTGTTGTAGAAATGTATTTGAAATTGAAAATGTAAAACAGTTTGAAAAGACTTAGAATTACTTGTAAAGTACGTATCAGAAACAATAAAAAACTACAATATTGTGTGACAGGATGGGAAAGTTATGGTGAAACTGCAATTCTAGTTTGTTCCTTATCTGCAGTGGTGCTCAGTGAATGTTGCAGGAGGTAATGAGCTAGGGAGGCTGGGCTTTGAAAAGAGCTCTTCCAGGCAGAGACTGATATTTATAGACTTGACCAAAAGGAAAAAAGCAAATAATAAGATATAATTAAATTGCATGTATTTTTTTTTTTTTTTTTTAATAAAAATCTGTGAGCTGCCCAGTACTTCTGAGACATTGTGTACCTGTTAGTATGCCTGTGTTCTGAGACAAAGCAATGGGAGAGTGATAGTTCCGGTTGCTGAACAGTGGTGTGTTCTTTGGTTTGGAAAAAGATGTATAGCATCCACAGATAGCTCTTCTTATAGGCATCTAACTTGGATTATAGTAAGAAGAGTGGGAGATGCGTAACATGTCTTGAAAGAGAAGCAGAGTTGCCTGTCATCAGAAAATACTGAAGATGTCAGTAACCTTGCTTTATTGCAAGCTGTCTTGAAATGTAAAACAGGAGTAGGTGTTAAAAATTTTTCTCCAAGAACAGAAACCAAAGAATTTACCCAGGATCTTGGAACATGCAGAAGTTTATTGACATGGTCAATTTTTAAGGTGATCGCAAGATTACTGAAAGGTTAAGATTTTCTTTAACAGCCTGAAAAAAAGATTAAATATAAATTATGCTTTCCCTTTCTAAATAAAGCAAATGCTTCTAACTTCTACGTAGTTACTTTTCCCAATTCATCAGATAGTAAAAATAAAGCTCTATTGCCTTTATACCTTAAAATCAGTCATTTTACTAAATGCAAAATCTAGACAATAATTTCAGGCTTGCCAAACTGAAAAGTATTTTGGCTTTTGAGCCCAAAACCTTCAGAGAAGGGCTTGCAGGCCAAAAGTTACTTTTTTTTCCAGTTGTACCAGTTCCATTAAAAAGACTGCGGAAGACCAGCGATACTCCCCGAGTACAACCCCTACCTCTGCTCATATCCTTTGCGTTATCTCTGTCCTGAGATGATAACTACTACGTTGTATAGCTTTAAAATGTGTAGTGTTTTGGTGCAAGTACACTTCGGTGTTAACAGTTGTCCACTTGCTTAATGCCATTTTTGTCTCATAGGTGTATTACCCAAACTTAGGATGGATGTGTGTTGATGCAACTGATCCAGAGAAAGGGAACTGGCTACGGTATATAAACTGGGCACGTTCAGGAAAGGAGCAAAATCTTTTTCCTCTGGAGATCAACAGGACCATATACTACAAAAGTTTAAAGGTATCAGTGTCTGAAGAATCGGTTACTGGTCTGTTACCTTTTATTATTAATACTTTCTTTCCCCCTTTATTCAAATCCAATTTTTTGCTATTTGTATTAAAAATGTTTTGAAACATTTTATGAAATATAATTAAAATGCTGCAAATGCTACATTGCATTGGTCTAAATTCTTCTGTGCCAATACAGTTAACATTAAGATCTACTGTTAAAATGTAGGATATGTATGAACACTTAAATCTATCTTGTTGGTTAATAATTTGCTGTAGCGCCAAATTTGATACAAACTAGAATGCAGAACTATAGCAGATTACATAAAATAAATGCTTTTCTATTTCTGTAGATACTGAGACACTTCCTACTGAGGATTTTTTGCAGAAATTGGTTATTTTTATGGTCTTTGCATCGTATGACAAAGATTGGTTGTCAAGACACTTTTATAGGTAGCTTCATGAAACAAGTTTTCCTGGTTTTATACCATTCCGATTTTATTCAGGGAGTGGGGGGCAGGAAAAAGGGTGTAATTCTGGGGCATTGTATCTCCCAAACCAAGAAAAAAATGGTTTAACTATAAGTAGTGGTAGAGTATGTTAGTGTTAGAATATTGTGGCTACAAAGTATTATTTGAACCTCTGATCAAGAACCTACTAGCAGTGAGTATATATATAGCTTGACTTAGTTTTTATTTAAAATGCTTTTGTGGTTTCTCGGTATATGCAGCCTTGCTGTTATGCTGTTGCTTGCTCTTACATTTCCTTGTAGGGCCGACAACATCTGTAAGTAACTGATCTTCACTTAATAAAAGAATGAGTTGATACCATGCAGTTTTGAAGTTTATAGGGCAGTATAGCAATATGTAAAACTGTTATATTTTAGGTCACTCAAACTAGATTGAAAAAACCCAAACTTCTAAACATTTTCTGAACTTTCTAATAGCTTTGAGATAGCATTCAAGTAGAGGTTTGCTATTGCCAGCCAGACTATTGACTTCTCTTCAGTGTTTATTCACTGAGGGCAAGCTCCCAATGTGCACCTGTAGCCAGCTTAGTTTTCTCTAGACACTTTATCTTGGGTTGCCTCTGCCTTTGCCCATAGTTACATTAGTTCATTAATGTAAGTGTGCTTTTGGAGTCACTTTGACATTTTAAATTTCTTTCTCATGGAATCTTTTCTGCAGAGGTTTTAGTCCTGATAAAGACAAGCATTCACATATTTCAAATTTGGTTTCTGATGGATAATATAGTACTTTGGAAAATAATTGTACCGCTAAAAGAGTCTGAGCACTGCTAACGGAATAACAGATACCTTGCCTCAGCATTTGAAATATCTTTTTGTTCCTTTGACTGTCTTCTCTTGCGACCTGATGAATTTTATCCTAGTAGGTCTTGCCAACAAGATCATGCTGCCAAGCAGCTCTTTCTGAAGACTGTTAGAGCAACCTATAAAGATCAGTTTTATTGGTTTTAAAAACTGTCTGGGTTTTGTTGCAGTGTGAGATTTTGAATTTGGGTTGCGAAGGGGTTCTTCAAAGAGCTGTCTTCAGCAGGCTTTATTTGCCCCTGCAGCAGCCACTTAGATATGTGTGTGCTGTGCCTTTCCCTGTGTGCTGTGGGATTGTTTATTAGCTTCAGTTCAGTGTTGGCAATACCAGTCCCAGTCAAGCTTCTGGAAATTCATATTGGTGTCTGCACTGTATGCTAGTTGGAGGGAGTGTTACATCAGAAATGGCATTACCTCCAGGCTGCCTCTGCGCAGAGGCTTGCTGCTGTACCTCTTCGAGGCCAGCGTAGAAGCAGCAGCTCTGAGTAGTCTTGGGCTTGGATGTCGCACAAAGTGGGGTGCTGGGACCTGAGCTGGTATAGAACCACGGAGTTGTTTCTGCCCTGTAGACTTAGTTCCAGGAACACAGTGCGGACATGCTCAAACTAGTTCTGCATGAGCTAGGTTGGGATGGCTTGTATTAATAATCCCAGCTTCACACTGCTCAAAAGTAACCAAACTGTTTCCAGGACCAAGTTAGTCCAAGCAGCATTGCAATCATGTGCTCCTGCTGTTCCTTGATTGTCACTACATCTAAGACAGAGGTAACTTGGAAGGCAGTTTAAGAAGTGGCTGTAGAAATGTCCGAGTTGCTTCACTTTGCAAAACTAGGTTATCATGTAAAGTTTAACTTTGCTCCATATTGGGGAAAAAAGCTCACAAATCTGTAATAATGAATGTTGTTAAAAGTGCATATTGATATTCTAATTATTTTTGAACCATCTATTTCAATATATTTTATTCTCTTCTCCCACCTTTTGGAGAAGTGATACGTAAGGAAAATTCTGATCTTGCTGATCTGTGATGATTTTTGAAGTGAAAGCTTGACATGACATTGGACAGTTTTCACTACCATTAAACATTCAGCATTCAGTCAGCATACTGATAAATCAGGTCAAGATTTAGAAAGTCACATTTTGTGGTTTTTAATTGCACAAGTGGACTATTCTTGTAGTTTAATAGGAATATTTTAACTACAATATTCTGTTTAATTTTTTATCCATTCCAAGAATATGAAAACCGAAGGAAGTCATTAAGAAAGCTTGTTTTGTCTAGTGTTTTGTAAACTTATTTTTCATTATTTAAAGTGACAAATTTATAGTTACTATGCTTTTTAAATAAAGTTAGTGTGAAGAAATTGGAAGTTAAGCTGCAAGTGACTGACAGTGTAGGAGAAGTATAATGTAGAGGAGGAGATTTTGAATGTGTGGTCTCAAGAGCAAGTTACTACATTAAAGCATTTGAATACTGTCTGTTGTATCAGTTTTTACTATCCTATACCTTAGAAACTGCAGGGAAGATTCATACCTTGGGAAAAAAATTGTGCTGCTTTCTCCTTTCTTTACAAAATACGGTTGCTTATACGTCTGCTTTTTATTTAAAGTTTGTTTTTGTCTCACCTGTATCAGAGATGATGATGTTCTTGTAGAGTCCGTATCAGTCTTAGATTCACATCACACCTTACTGATAACTGAGACAAAAGAAAGCATGTAATAAATAATCTTACACGTCCTTCTCTTTCTGCATATAATGTGTTATGGTGTATATACACTGCCATTTCAAAACTATTGTACATTTACCAGTCAGGTAGGTACACATGGTTCCTTCCTGGTCTTTATGATAATTCATAAATTTAGGGGAATTTCATTTGGTGATAAATAAAGAGCACAGTTTTTATTTACCCCCAAAGGAGAATTAGAGTGGCTTGTATGTCATTTTGTTCTGCTTGACCTCAAAGCATTTAAAATATTGTCATAGGTATTTATTTTTTTCCCAAGGTTTTCTTCAGCTTTTTGTGGGTTTCTAATTTGTTAGTTAAACAGGCTGATTTCCAAGTTTCATTGCTAAGATAAGCAAAGTCCAAATTTGCTTGGTGTAAAAGAACCTCAAAACTGCACAGAGCTTTAACTTCCCTGTTCTCTGCTGTAAATGAATAGGAGTAGGATAGAACTTTTAAGTGAGTACAAGCGAATATTCTTCTCTTCCATCTTCTCTTTATCTTTACTGAAGGACTGAGGATATTTGTAGGCTGCTTTGCATACGCTTTCCCCAGGATGCATATATGAGAGTTGTGATATTTTGATGAAACAGCTTAAACTCATTATGGGGTTTCAGAAGTTTTTCCTGCCTCTCCTAATGAAATGAGCTAGTCGAATGGTGTTATTCTGCACATAGTACAGGACTTTGTAATTCTTGAAGAAGTAAAATTGCAGTGAAAACTCAGTTTCAATAAGCCTTCTACATAAGCTTGGCTGTGAAACTGTCCTTGATTAAGGTGAAATTAATTTGTTTATGGAAGAATGTTCTGTCAAACAGGTTTATAATAACTCAGGAGCCTCCCTGTTACATACAATATGAAAAAGGCACACAAGTACTAATGCCACAAACTGTCCTCTTTGGTTACGTTTGGGGAGATAAGGCCATATCCAGGTGCAAAAGCACAATATCGCAGTAAAATGCAGTGTCTGTGGTGAAAAATATATACTCCAATAAGGTCAGACAGGCAAATGGCTATCTCAGTCTGTGCAAGACACTGCAGTGCTTGTATGTGTACAATGAATGTTAGACAATCTGTGCTAGAACTTCTTAGGATATAACTGGTTAGGATATTACTCTTGAAAATAACAAATTCTGAAATTCTTTTAAACCTTCTGAACAGAAAATACTCAGATTAAGGAATGCTAAATGTTGCAGGTAAAACATAAAGCACCAAAAAGTATGTGGGAGTTACTAACCTAAGGAGCCTTTCCAAAATTCATAACTTTTTTAACCAAGCTATCCCAACCTGACACTACTACACAAACAATCTGTAGGTAATAGTTTGGAGGAGGTAGGGTTTTGGCATTGTTATTAGAGGGTGTCATCAGTAACAGATGGCCATATGTTCTCTAGTGTCAGAGTAGCGGTGGAAGTGGCACTTGATCAGTGTAGTCCTTTTCTCGCTCGTATTGCTGGTGAGGGAGCCGTTTTAATTGTCTGGTTTTGAAGCTGCTGCTGCATCTCATTTTAGAAGTACAAGGTTAGAGGGCTTAATTTAGATTCTAGAGTAGTTACACCAAAACTAAATTCATAAAGTTGAATGTTAGTTCCAGCCATGCAGCTAACAAATTACGCGCTTGTTATCATTGTGTGTTTGCATTGCCTAAAATTTTTGCCAGCTCTTTTCTCTGAGTTTGTATATTGTTTAGATGATAAGTTGTTTGCATCAGACAACTCTTCTTCATTCCTTGCTGCTAAACAGCTGCAAAATGGGACCATGCAAGTAGGTTTACCACTATTTATCCTGTCAGGTCTCCAGAACTGTTAAGGAAGCCAAACCATAGGCTTTGCTTGTATTACAACTTAAACACTTAACATAGTTGTTGAGATCTTGCATCTCTTGTTGTTCCAGTGTGGGGGGGTATAAAGATAACTATCACCTTTATCAAGTGCTGTGAGACCTTCTAAAAAAAAAAAAAGTGCTCTAGAGGAAACAAATATTACTATTGTTCTTGATACAAAAATTCCCTTTGGTTTCAGCCTCGAAATAATAGTGTAAGGATACCCTTTGCTCTAATGTAATGACTCTAAAAATAGAGTCTTATCTCCACAAGCCCAATGTTCATTAAGCCCTGGAAAAAGGGGGATTGTAGCTAAGGTAAAGGCAGGCATTTAAGTTGATTTTTCTTGGTTTTGGATAGAACGCTTCAGGAATCGGAGAGATAATTGCGAAGATTTAAAAAATAGGTGGAAATGCATCTTTAGTCTGCAAACTTGGGGACTTACTAGTTTGAGTCTGATAATGTAAGGAGCGTGTGAAATAACCAGAGAAACTAGTATTGATCAGTTCGGTGACAGTGCTGGGAATGTGAGTAGTAATTGCAGTGATACCTACTTGACTAGTTTGGTCTTTCCTGTGCATTTTCTAATTGGATTAAAAAATTTGAAATAATAAATTTGGAACAGCAAACAAATCTTTCATTATTGCGATTAAGTGGATCTCTCTGATTTGTAATAGTTCTCTCTGTTTCTCTGTATTCCCTTTACTCACTGCGACAGTCTTTTCCTGTACCTTTAGATTTTGTTCCAAATTCCAACTTTAGTGGATGACTGAACAGTTTTTACTCACTATTTAATGCTGTGTGTAAGGTAGGTGTGTTTAGCTGGAGTAATGCTGCTAGCTCCCTGAGAAGAATTCAGCTGTAAATAGCAATAGTGGTAAACACCGGGGATTTCACTGCCGTGAGTTCGGCCTGCGCGGATTTAAATCAACGGCAGGATTTGAGACAAACCAGAATTGGGGTTGAAGTTGCCAGTCTATTTAATAATTGTGTGTTACTGTGTAATTAACCAACAGCGCTGGCGGAGAAGGCCGGTCTCTCGGGGGCAAGGCGCCCTCGTTACGGTCGGAAAGAGGTCGGGGAGGGGGCGGAGGGGGGGGATGTTGCTCCGGTGCAGCCTTTCCGCGGGGACCGGCCCCGTTTCTGCGCGGGTTTCCTTCGGTCCCGGCGGGAGGCGGGGGGGAGCTCGGCGCTGCGCGCCCTCCGGCCGGCAGGGGGCGCGGGCGGCGGCACCCTTGGCGCGCGGGGCGCCGCGGGCTGCGCGGGGCACCGCCGTCGGCGCCGCCGCCGCCGCTCCCCCGCCCCGCGGCCCGCCGCCAACAAGCCGCCGCCTGATTGGCGCCGCGCCTCTCTCTTCTCTCCCGGCAGCCAATCGCGCCCGGCGAGGAGCTGTTGGTGTGGTACAATGGGGAGGACGACCCGGAGATAGCCGCCGCTATTGAGGAAGAGCGAGCCAGCGCCCGGAGCCGGCGGCACTCCCCGAAAGCCAAGAAAGGTAGGGCCCTCCCCGCCGCGACGCGACGCGGCCCCCGGCCCTCCCTGCCGCGCCGCGCCCGCGGCCCGCTGCGGCCGGCCATGGCGGCGGAGGAAGGGGGGGGGGACGACGACGACCCGCAAACTTTTGCCGGGGGGGGGCGGCGGCGGCCGCCGTGACCTTCCGCCGCCGCCGCCTCCCGAGCCGGAGGGAGGGAGGGGAGGGAAGGGAGGAAGGGCCGCGGTGGAGGGGGGGGGGCCGCGGGGCGAAACATGGAAGTTGCGTCGTCTCCCGGCCCGGCTGGAAAAGTTGGCCGGGGCGGTGTGAGAGGCGCGGGTCTGTTTTCGACGAGCGGGTGCTGCGCGGGGAGGGAAAATGTCTCCGAGCAGAGCCGGGCTGCGCCGAGGGCTTGGTTTGGGGGGGCTCGCCGTGAGTGTGGGAATGCCCTTTGCGCAACAGCACGCCAGGTTGTGTCAGCCTTCTTCAAACTATAAACTTTTTTTGTGTGGGTGGGGTTGCTGCTAAAATTATTTGCAGGCAGCGTTAACAAGTGAAGTGTCGCCGAGGAATGGGTTTCTGTTACGGGCAAGGATTATTTTTTTTACTTCGGTCGAGCGCTGGTGCAGGTGAAAAAGTAAGGCTTTGCTATTTTCCGTGGGTTTTAACTTCTTGTTATTGTTAGGGTAGTGGTGATCTTGTTGGTTATGAAATTTTGCAGGCAGCGTGAGTGACTACTTTTGGCCGACTTCGGCAGCAGAGGAAGGATGGGAGAACAATTTCAGGGGGGTAGGCACGTTAGTCTTTACGTAAATATGTATGTCAAACCAGAAATCCATTATTTTTTCCGTGATTAATTCAGTAGCGATATCTTTTAGAGTGCATGTGCCTCCACGCATGGCCTTATATAACTGACATTTTGGCTACCGTTTTAGGCCAAAATCACAATAGAAGCTATCACTTACAGGGAGTAAATAGAAGAAGAAAGTATTTACAGTTGTAGCACAAGGGCATCTATTCCTCTTGTAGGTGAATATGTATATTTTGGAATTCTCTGAAGGTTACAACCGAACCAAAGAAGGAAAGGGGATAATATTTTAAATGGCATCATTGTAAAATTTTTAAACTTAAAACATAGGGCCTGATCTTACTTGTGGTGCAGTTGACTGTGGAACTCACACTGGGAACAAGCTCAAATATTTAGGAGAACAGTTATTATATAATTTTTTTTTATTTTAAAGATTGAGGAGGGGGCTGGGAGAAAGAAGTGGTGCAAGACAATTGGTTATTCTTTTGAACAGTAATTCGTAGGTTGAGCTAATACAAACTGAAGTTCAAGCACTGATTTTTATTTTGCTGCCTGTAATGAAAAGCATATTTAGCACATATGTAAGTAATGCCTGGTAAATTAGAGGCTGTATTATGGTTTTTCCTAAACGTACATTATCTTAGTAAATAGAATTTGTGTGCCTGTGATTTACCTGAAAGGCTAGAAAAACAACTTGAAAGAATTTGGTTATATTATAAATCAGAAAAGCCAGACAGAATAATTTCTAAAGTAATTTTCCATGGCACAGGAGTTTTATTTGCATTCGTGAAGTTATAGATAAAAATGTCAGTAAACTAATTTGGTGGTTCCTGGGTTTTGGTTTTGTGCTATTTTGTAGGTTTAAAGTTTTAACTGTTATGGGTTTTACAGATTTCAGACTGTCATAATTAGGAACAGTTGATCTTTTCCCCCATTTTGTAAACATAAGCTCCTTATCAAGGCTCACAAACATTAAAAAAAAACCCAACCAAACAAAAAAAACCCCAAACCAACAAACAACCCCAAACACCATATAGGTGAGGCATTTGAGAATAACCAAGAATAATTTATTTATGGAATTATACTTCTGTATCATGAAGCAAAAAGACCAAGTTCTTAGTATTTAGTTGCTTTGAATTGTTATGATTAAGGTTTCAGAATCCATGCTGTAAAAGATAAGGCAATTCATAGTATGTGCTTAATTCTTTTCTAATACTTGCATATTTTGAAATTGTATAGTTCTATTTTTAGTAGGTTCCATTGGAATTATGTTTACTCCTCTACATTTACTCTCAGTTATTTTAGTATTTGTAGTAACATCTGCTAATATTTGCAATTCACAGCAATTTTCTTATAAGAAACACAATGTTTTTCTGCTGATTTGATAGCACTAGCTGCAGTTAGGATTCTAAAATGGTTTCTACTGATGTGCCTTCTTTTGCGGATTCAGCTATATCTCTTGGATATGGAAGTTTCTTAGTCCTGGGGTTGAGGTTTTATGGGAAAAAAAAAAAAAGAAATTCTGATAAGCAGGATTAGAAAGTAATTTTTTAAAAGAATAATTCTAACTATATGATGAAAGGGTGGTGGGAAGAAAAAGTTGTTGTGACTTAACTTTATACATGTGAAAAACTGGGAGTCAGTACAAGGTAATCTTTTAGATTAAATACCAATTTAAGAAACTTGCTAGAGAGTGGCTCTTCCAGGGGGTTGTGATACTTGAATTTATTAGCTACCTAAACAGATCAATTAATTCTTTTTTTATAAACTTTATTTTGGCCTGTGTTGCAGGTTGTCGTCTTAGACACTGAGGAGAAAATAGAACTAAGAAAGAACTGCCAAGTTTAAACAACTGTGAATGAGTGTGTCCTTTAGAAACACATTTTCCAGAAAAGTAAACTGACAGTTTAATAGGCAAGACATTATTTGAAAAGTGTATTATAATTTAGTTACTCAAAACATGCAGTTATTAAATAGCTCATAATTATTCTCTATTCAGTAAAACAAATATCCTTTTGAATTTTTAATGCATCTTAGGCCTTGTCCTTCAACAGTTAAGATAGCTATCGTTTGACAAATAGTCCTGTTTCTGCAATTTATTTAATGAACTCATATCAGAAAAGGTGACCATTTCACAGGTATTAAAAATGTGATGTCTTTTGCCCAATCAATCAATCAAGGCTTTCATTATTGTAAAACTTTTCTTATTGCAGTAGGAATACTTGTTATTTCTGAACACTCACATGCTGTCAATTCAGACTGTTTTACCATAAGAGGTAGGCCTTACTAAATTTGTAAAGTTGAGATGGCATTTAAGAATCAGCAGCTGACCAAGTCTAGGGTAGACACAAAGTACAGATTCAAATGTTTTCCTTGACCTTGATCTGACCTCTGTTTGCAAGTGATTACTGACACAAGGTTCATAATCTCCTTTAGACCATATTTAGGATGGCACCTGGCATTCTTCTCCATGTACCATTTTGCTCTAACGTGTTTGCAGAAGGTGGGATCTTGGTTATGCCTCAGTCGTGTTTCTCAAAACTCGCCTGCTGTTTACTTGCACAACTTCTTCAGCAGTTCAATGTCTTGCATATTTTTGTTCTTGTAGTCTGCATTCAAAATACTTTATACCTCCCAGGTGTTAATGTTCAATAGTTACTGCCTGGCTTGGTTGTGGGTTTTCATAGCTGGAGTAAATCCTTTACATCTTTCTTCAACTGTGCACAACAGCTTAAGAGTCCTTGAGGAAAAGAGGCAGTTCTTACTAATTTATTTTTATGCACTGAAACATTGCATGTTGTTGCTAAGGTGATGAGTGCATTTGAGATTTAGAAAGAAATTTAGTAGGATAAAAGGATATTGAGGGAGGGAATACAACCCAAAAGAAGGAAAACAACTTGGTGAACTTGGGTAGCATCTAAGATTTTTATCAGACCCAACCCCGGTTATCTTTGACATGATTACTACATGGTTAAGAGCTAGCAGCTGCCATTGCATGGTCAACAACTAGCAGAAAAATGATCTAGTTTTTTTGTTGCTTTTGCATTTTCTGAAATTTCATTTATTTGTTAAGCGTTCAGCATCTGCTTCTCCCAAGTTGTAGTTAATATGCTTCTGTCCTGCCTGCCAAGCTTGTAGGAAAATTTGTTCAAATCACATGCATTAGCACAAGATTTTTCATTAATTCCCTTTTTAAGGAGTAAAAGAGAACAGCTTGGCTTTCACTTTACAGTTGAATTCATGTGTCCATTAGAGGAATAGTGTGGACACTTTTTTTCTCTCATCAGGACATTTCTTCCTTTATATATGACAGTAGTAATATGTAGTAGTAGAAAGCAGTAATATCGAAGATGAGCGTTTCCCTCATGAAGAACACTTTCGGAGTCTCTGGCTTCAGACTCTGTCTTCCTTTCAAAAATAACTTTTCACTAACTGAATAAAAACATTAAAAAAAAAAATGGTCATACATAAAAATACCCAGTGGTTTTATCAGGCTATAATCTGCTTTAAGGTGCTAAGTAGGCTCCAAAGTGTAACCAAACAATGCTGAAATAATCTAGGCAGTTTCTGTTATGGATTATGTGGCAGAACAAAAGTCTGTTCTTGGAGGAAGAAAGATACTGATGTTACACAGGATAAAAGTTTGCTCTGCTACATGCTTGTGAATAATACCTTCTAAAAAACCTTTTTTTTGGGGGGGGGGGGGGAGAAGAGGGCAATGTTTTACTTCTCCTGTGCTTGCTTATATCTCTGTGGTAGTGGTTCCATGCTGTGCTGCTCAGCTGTATTTGTGTCTTAGCTGTGTTCCACTTAGCACTTTATCTAGGCAACAAACCCCAGTGGCATAATTCGTACTATTGTCTGGAATGAATACTGCATGTGCCTCTTTCATGTCTTCTGTCTGTACAAAGTCAGGCTGTCAAGGGGGGGGGGGGGGGAAGTCTGTAATTTCATTTTACCAAAAGCACATGCTGCATAAGGCAACTTGAGTGGGAGTCTGTCATGAAACCAAATGACCTCTTAAAAAACCCAGTTGTGTCACCTCTTAAAATAGAGTCCTCTATTGTAGTGTAAGCAAAACCCCTGAATTGGGTTCACCTTTATCTTGGACAGCCCCTGGTGATTATTTATTGTAGTACAGTTTTAAAGTCTCAAACCATTGCTAATAAATCTTTTAAAACTTTACTACCTTAAATGGCTCTACTGCTATCATAATGTTGCTACTTCCCATAGTTCTTATCAGATTTCAGGGAGAGCATGAACTATAGGGTAACTTTTAGTAAATAATACTGTCCCAGAGATAGTGTGAGATTAAGATGGGTGAATTATGAATCAATTATCATCTGTTATAAATAATTATTATGACTTGTTTTATATCAGTCTGAATGCAAAGTGCAACTTTAGGCTTCTGCTTCACAGATTCTAAATAAATGCTGTCATAATAAAAGTTATATGGGATTTTCTTTTGTCTATAAGTGTGACTTGCTGAAACTGTCAAATTGCTGCAGAAAAGGGAAATGTAAAGATGAAATGAGCAGGTTAAATTCTGTGATAGTAGAAATCCTTGCTTTTTTTTTTGTTAATAGTTTTATAGGCATTCTCACTTAGTTCTAAATAATTAGCTGTACTTGAGAGTCACATAAATATGCATCCTGTTTACAAAAGGTAGGGCTTGGATTGCCATCTGGATGTCATCACAAATGGAAATCACGGCCAAATGATGCCCTGATGTCTGTTTTCTAAGTTAAATGAATTTATTAGGCTTGCATTTGGAATAAGTTTAAAAGTTTACTTCCAAACAGAAAAGAGCTTGTGAGAAAAATGATTGTGTATTAATTGGAATGTAGCTTATAGAAGGATGTTAAAGTTCTGTAAGTTGTACATTTGTAGCAAGGATAACATGAAATGATATTCTTACCTAAGCTCTGTCTCCAATAGATTTAATGAAAAACTTAGGAACTCAAGGCTTCAAAATTTCCTAGGCAATGACTGGGAAAAAACAAGGGAGGAAGGAGAAGGTCAACAAGATCACCTGGAACAAAACCTTAAAACGAAGTTTACTTTGATTTCCCAAAATCACACTGATTTACGAGAAGAATTCTGTAACCCCAGTTAAAAAGCTGCATTTGGGATGTCGGGGAAACTGTATTTCTGTGGCAGCTTCTATCTCGTGAATATCTAATATATTTGAGGTCGTCTAACCAGCAGAAATTTTCTTTTATCCGTCACAAATGGGGCCCTTTGAATAGGAGACTCATATTACTTTAAATTCCCATCTTCACTTGTTCAGCAACGCCCCCAGTTCCTATGCTAGCTGCTGCTCTGAGCTTTCCCGAACAGCACAGTGAAATTGGTATGATTCATTCCAGCCTTGCTCCTGCCTACGGGTTTAAGAATAGGAGAAGATAAGCCTTCATTTCAGAGGTAAGAAAAAAATTAAAAATTCACCACTAATTTGCATGTATTGACCCCTTAAACTCCATATTTCTAAGTATAAACTTTTGGAAATATGAGGCCTTAGCACATTCAGTTATTAAAAAACATAAGTGTTTTTGCTTTATCAGGTTGTATCATATTTATGTGAACATTAGGAAACTTGTTTACTTATGTACTGTAATTATAAGGTTAGGGAAGGCTGTAAGGTTTGCTGCTACTTCAGAAGTCTCAGATGTACTATTGTGTATACACTCCCTTTAAAAGTTTCCACATGTGCAGCTGGTAATGGAAATCCACAGGTGCTATCAGTGTGCTCTCTTGGCAGTGTGGGACTGTCACTGTTATCAGTGTATCATGGTATGTATTTGTACTAGAAGTGGGATCGGACATCCTGATGTTTGTAGTTCGGGGGCCCCCCGGCTTTGTCTACGCAAGCATCTGGCTGGTGATGCCACTAAGAAAGCATCATCAACGTATAAGCAGAATTTATTTAGCAAAGGGCTTGAAGGTGGTCAGGAATGCAGTGTAAGGACTCAGTGCTGATTATCAGATCTTTGTTAAAACAAGTACTACAAGCATCTTGCATACTGTCTCAGTTACTTTATCTCTGTGTTTTTTTTGCCCTTAACAAATAATAATCTGGCCTTCATGATTGTAGCAAGTTGGCATGTTTCTAGCTACTAACTTATTTCTGGTTAGGGCAAATGTATATATTTATCTAACATAATAAAAATATTTTTCTTGGGTTATTTGGTTATTCAGATTCTAAAGTGTTTCATATTTTTCTTTGGCTTTTTCAGCCACCCTTCTTTACACTATTTTTTCCAAGTTAAAAAAATAAAATAAATCTAGACCACAGTTGCAGCATTTACTAGCAAATTTGCTAATGCTATCTTTGGTTACATAACCTACAGTGGGAAGTGAAATAAGGCACCAGACAGCTTTCTAGTATTAATCAATTTTTTTTCTGTTGATCAGGGTTAGCTTTGAAACAATGAGTGACCTGGAAGAAAAGCAGCTTGGTATTCCACAGCTAATTTTTTTTTTTTTAATTAAGCCAGTGCATTTTGAAATTATTCTTCTCCTTTCTTAGGAAAAGACTTTTCTAATCTTCCTGAAAATAAGTTAGAAGTTACTAAGTTTCTATTGAAATATTACTTTCCTTGCAGAAATATTTTATTGTATTAGGATTTTCCAAAACTTTCTTAGAATATTCTCTTCTGAATCACAGAAGTCTTTAAATGCTTCTGCGTAGAAAATGCGGAGAATATTTGGTGATTGCTGTTTTAGGGAAGAGCTTTGAGATAGATAGATAGATTTGGAGGTTATGTTCCAAAATAGGAGGGGGGTGAATTCCTGCAGAACAGAAGAATAGACACTGTTTTCTGAGTGAAATGACTGCCTTTTTTTTTTTTTTAATTCCCTTAAGTGACCTATTTTATGATTTAGAATTGTCCTGTTGCTTATAGCATACAAGAGAGCAAACTCAATGAGTTACTGACTGCCTTACCTATATTAAAGTGTTTGGGTTTGCTGTCTCACTTAAATCTGGATGACTTTTATTCACATGAATAATCGTTTCTTGAATTCCTTTGCGTTACCTCATGTTAAGTCAAGGGTTGACCAGACACTGTTGTTCTTTCTATGGTTTCCTTCCCTCCTGTGCAATCTCCTACTTCGTTTTTTGTTTTATAATAGGAGACTCTGGCTTTTATAGCGAACACAAGGTAAAGTCAACGATTGAGTTTCAGTGTATTCTTATTTTATTTACCTCTAGCTTGAATCACATCTTAATTTAGTGAAGGCTCTAAGTTCTCCTTGTAACGAGAATCTTCCATACCTTTTAATAATTTTTACTGCCTTTCTCTAGGTGTTTTCTTTTTATGCTTCATCTTTTCAAAACCATTTGAACAGTATTACTCATACTGATTCTGTATCATTAATGGCACTAAACTTTTTCAGTGCTTGTTTTTATTACAATTTACCGTAATTTTGCATCGACCATTTATTTTACTGGAATTGTTTACGGGGAACATCTTACACTGAGGGCCTATCTACAGATGTCCTGTGTAATTTATTATGCAGTGATAAACAAGCACATTTAAGTTCAAGTGTGTGCATACGAAGTTTTGATAGCTGGTTTATTTATGGGAAGAGAAGCAGACTCCATTTGTGTGTGTGTGTGTGAGAGCTGTTTTCTTTAATAGTGAGATCTCCTTTGTAAGGCAAGAGGTGTTTGTAAAGTCTCTCTGAACATTCTCAAGTCACTGGATTACAAAACTGCAAAATATCAAAGTAATTTTATATTCCACTTATTAAGTATTTAGTACATTTTCTGAGTGAACAAAAAGGAAAAACAGTTGTCAGACCAGAGTGTATTTATTTTTTTTTTTAAATGTGTCAAACCTTCAAATTTATTTTGTTATTCCTGCCAAGAGCCTTACACAGATTGGCGGGAATGACTTTGTTCTGAAGAATTCTCACTGGCCTGCACTTGCTGTGTCAGGTTCCTCAAGGAAATGTTATAGCAGTCTAAGTTTTTATTTGGGTTTAACAGTGATTGAAATAAGACTCACTGGTATTTCAACTTTTGTAGCTAAGAAATTAGATAATGTCTGACCATCAGATATTCAGCAGCAAATATTTACTTACCTTTATACACTTTTTCCCCCGGACTAAGCAAGCACATTACTTATTTGGATCACCAGGGCATGTAAGTTATTTAAGATGAAACTTTCAGAAGCACTTACGAGCTTACCAGGGTTGCTGTTAAGAGTTAATTTTGTTGTCACACTTTCTATCAGAGTTCTGCAAGAGTATTTGATAGACTATGATTAATGCTTTAGAACTTCAAAGAGGCAGTATTATTAATGCGATGATTGACATAAAGTTACTCTAGTGAGAGTATTATAATAGCTGAAAATCTATCATCTTGATTATTATTACTGCAAAATGCCATGGGAATGGGTAGTCAGCTATACATCTATTTTAACTTGCATTGAGAGCCAGATGCCTCACTTTGAATCTAGTCGAATATGAATTTTGTTTTATTTGGCAGTCCATAAGAAACAGTTTGATTGTTGAATGGGAAAGACCTAGTGTTTCTGAAAGTGACCTGATTCATATAAATTTTGGTAAATTTTCTCCTGCATTACCTTCATTCAGAGCCAAGGCCAGTGCAAACTTCCTTATGTTGCTGCCAGTAAAGTTGGAAACTAAGTGTCTAGGTAGTGTAAAGCAGCTCAACTGCAATGATGGCTGACCTCTCTTTAGCAGTAAGTTTGTATCAGAATGTTAAAACACACACCTTTTGAGGTAGAGTCATACTCTTAAAAGGAAACGTGTGTGATACTGCTGCCAAATATTAGAGTTGTCTTGGGCTTTTACCAAGGAGCAGGTCATACTAAGTTTCAGTGAGTTGAGTAAAAAATTGACTTTCCTGCAAAGTGTTCTATTTCAAGTTGCAGGTAAAGAGCAAAGAGTCCAGTGTTTCAGATCTTACGGACCCTTGTGAGGGATTGCAAAAGCAAAGCGGACTTTGTGCTGAAACTTCACTCATAGCTACTGAATCCTTAACTGTTAAGTGTCAGCCTCCAGTCTCTCCACTCTCATATACCAGAGCTATGTTTTTTTTTCTGGTTCCTTGCCTGCAAATGAAAATGTCCAAGTTACTTTTCAGTGACTTTTTTTTAAATTCTGTTTTAGTTGACATTTCTGTTTTAATTGACATTTTATGCTATGAAAAGATGTGTGCAAAAAACTTCTACGCCTTTAAAGTCTAGTTTGATCTAAACAGGTTAATCTGGAATGTAGCAGTTAACTGAGCAAAAGACAAATACATTTGTGCTCTGACTGGGGCTTGTTTTCACTTTATTTGAAAAATGGAGGAAGTTGCCATTCCCTGTGGTGACTTTATGAGCCTATTGACCTTTCTTCATTTCATAAATTAAGCAGATACCAGTTTGCTGTCATCTGGTTTGGGGCAAACTATGAATTTAGTAACTTCTGTTATTGGTTCTTTTAACAAAAGCACCAACTGTTGCTGTTGTCCTGTAGTACACTCTTCTACATCTTGAGAAATGCACTGATCAGGCAACTGGAGCATTACAGTTTAGAGTTCCTTTGGAGATATAATTCAGTATATCTTCTGTTGTCAGAGAAGACTGAAAAGTGTTTCTCTAAGAAAATATCAATGGGCTGCAGCTGAAATGAATGAAGCACTTGATTTCACAGAGAAAGCTAAGCAAATCTTTCACAATTTCTCAGCAGATAAAAATGATTCGGGGACTACACTGTACATTAAAATAATGAGTTTACATAATGTTTACCCTCCTCCTTTATCTACTTTTATATACTAGAAAGGACCTGCGGTGATGTTCTGCCATATGACCCTTGGATTGTCACTGAAGTTGGAAGGAGATGAGTCTTTCCAAATTTAACAGATGCAGAGAAGCAAAGTTTTCATGCCTGCGAATGTGTCATGACAGTAGCTGCTTATTGATAATTAAAGATGTTCATTGTTAGGTTGGAGACCCAGTTCATAAAATGCGATAATATTTTTAATGGGGACTAATGGAAACCACTGTGTATTTACTATAGTAGGTAGTTGGTAATTCCATTTTTGTAATTCCACTGTTGTAATTCCAAGTTGTAATTCCATTTCCTGCTTAAGTTGTTAATCATATTGTTTTCCTTACCTTGTACAAACAAGAGTGCATGTTATTTGCCATATATTGTTTTTACATCTCTGTTTTTAGTGTCTGAGCAAAAAGCTCGGGAAATTAATAATGCTATGCTTGAGTAAATAATAGCCTTTAAAACTGTACAGAAAAAAGAAATACTGTTTAAAGCAAGCTTACGCTGCATGCCAGAACTGATACCATGGCACTTTGGAATGCACTGGTAAAAGGAGGGCAATAAGCGAGTGTGTGCTATGGGAAATACTACTGAATGTGTTTTCCAAAGTAATTTTCCCTTTTTGAAATGCAAGGTATGAATCTATTGCAAATCTATTGGATTGCTGCAGATAACATTAAAAAAAGATTTTCATCAACAAAAATGTGTGCTCTATCTATGTGGTTTTCTCTGTTGAATCCCCTAAGGTAAAGATTACCTCTGCAAGTTGTACTGAAGAAAAATAAGAGAATAAGAAGGCTAAAGGAAAGAAAACTGGAAATGTATGTCAAGGAGGGGGATGAAATACACTGTAAAACAGAAGAGGGTGATATTACTGAGAATACTGTTTTGTTGGAGAAAAATTTCTGACAAATGACATGTAGTTGCAGTAAGCAAAAGGATTCAGCTGGGTAAAAATGAGTAACAGAGGACAAATCTGAGTGAATGTAAATAAAAAATGTTGAGTGTGACCTTGTAGCAATTCTGAGGGGTTTAATTTTATACACGGGAGATTTAATCTGGTGGTAGCAGCACTGTCTGGATCCTACATCTGTGAGAGGCTTTGCTCTTGTTTCCTCAGTGTTAGAGACTCCTGTTACAGTAATCCCAGTGCTCTGGTTAGATACAAAGGCAGTCCTGTTTCCTGGGAATTGTAGCCCTTGTACAGCTGCATTCTCCAAGCCAAGCCATGCCCATGTCTGGACGAACGTTTGGATAAACTGTGCGTTTTTGGTCTTCCATGCAATTGCAGGTTTTCAGTAACCTTTCAAGAGTTCTGTTTGGCATGGTGGAGCAAAATTGCTCTTGATAGCAGAACACCACCTTTATCAGCAGTGTACGAAGGGCATTAGCTTCTGGGTCTGCATGTGGACTCAGCAGTCCTGTTGCTTTTTTTTTTTTCTTTCCTTTTTTTAAATGTCACTTATTGATATGACCACTACTGAATTTGAACATACCCAGTTTGTCAAACAGCAGAATAAAATGGCAGGTAAAGTCCTAAGCGGTTAACCTTTAAAGATAACTTAGCTAAAAACCAGATATTTTTGATCTAACCCTCTCAAATGTTTAGTAATCAAATAGGGCCATGATAAATATTTGGGTTATTTATTACGGATAAAGGCAGACTGATCTAATAGTGATCATTTTAAACTTTGTGGTACGAGTAGTCACGTGAGGTCTGTCATTTGCATTATCTTGCAAATGATGCTGTCAAAATGCATGCTGTTTCTTAATTATCTGAGTGCAGCTACATTTCAGGGAGAGCTATAGTGAATGTAGAAGCAGCGTTTTCTGGATTCAAGTAAAAGCTCATACTCGTTAAAGCAGAGATTTAAATTTTGACTAATTTTCTGTATTTAAATACAAAAATTGGATGCTCTATTTTTAACTGAATTGTACATAAAAACTGGCTAAATATAGACAACACCAGTTATTTCTGGAAAATCTGTATGCCAGCTGTCACTTCTCTTGCTGCTTCTTTTGTTTTAATACTTAGCAAAATAAAAGCTAATGCAGTATAACTACAGAGAAGAATGTTTATCATATTTTCTGTAATGAGTTGGCTGTGTCAATGGTAGCTGTGGTTAGCTATCAAGTAACTTGCTAGGAATTTGTAGTGAATGGTGGGAGGTTGTGTTATTAGGGAGGGTAGGAGGTAGAAATACACAACTACGTTGAGTGATTGAGAAATTCTAGAGCAAGTCGGATTGCGCATTTGTGTACTCTGTATCTGCTATTTTAGTTTTAGAAATACTGGCACAGGGGCAGAAGTAACATTTTTAAATCTCGCTGAGATAAAAGCTCTATGTTTAATTATTTACATTTAATTGTTTCATCACAGCTCTTGTGTGGGTTAAAATTGCATAGAATTAAACCTTGTGGATGTTTGCCATACTTTGTAATTGTTAGGTGACATTCTGGACTACTTAAGTTATTAAGGATGAGTAAGTCTTCTAGTCTTATAAATTTGAGACTTCCTATGATTTATACTCAGGTTAGTCAGAAGGCATAACATATAGGATTTGAATGAGATGCTGCAAATGTGGATGGCATACTATTGCAAACAGATAACATAAACTACTTTTTGCTCCTCTTTCTGTTGTGGAGGGTGATGGTACATAATTTATAAAACATGAAGTGTATGAAGAAGACTGGAGACAATTCCTATTTCAGTTTTTGTGGACGGGTATAATGTACTACACATTGAAGATAGGCTTCCCGCTTGTAGGATTTTTCAGCCTAAATGTTTGGGTTTTATCTGTTTATCTGCATTTTGTGAATAGCTTGGGCTAAGATTTTCTGGACTCATGAAGAACTCCCTATAATGGCAATATACTCCCTTTTGCTTCTTGCAAACTGTTGCATCATTTCTTTATGTTGGCATGGCATACCCTGTGATGCCATGCTAACATTTCTTGTACTGATTATTGTATAATTTAAGAAGTTTGTGGTCAGATATAGTAACATGATCTTCAGCGCTGTCATTAAAGCAGAGACTTTGCCAAACACTTGCAGAAATTGGTGTTTTAAATAGCCCAGCTCAGAATTTTCTTACACTTTCCATGGCAACAGGTTCATCTGTTATGCAAATGTCATGTTAACAGTCTCTGTAAATGCATTGCTCTGTTTCTTTTCTGCAAAATGGATATTTAGTGCTTGGTACAAACGTTATGTTAACATAGTTAGGTGTATGTGCATCTGTCTTCAGGTGTTATTGAAGTATCTTCCCAAGGCGAGACTTTGTTGCAACAGTTATAATCTGGTTGGAAAATGCAGTGATTCAAATGCTACTATTTGTATGTGAAGTGATAGTTAATGTGTAGCAATATGTTTATACAACAGGCAGTTCGATATTAATAGAATCACTGTGAAGTTTATCTTCCATGCTTATTCTGTTCCCTGTTCTCCTGCTTCTACTGTGTAAGCTTGAAAGTGTCTTTTTAAGGAGGAGGAGATCCAAGTTCTGCTGGAAAAAATTACAGAAGAACCTTTACTCACTGCATTTGCTTTTATTCTTGATGTCAACCAGCCGTTTATCTCTGCTGCTGTTGTTTGTGGTATTCAAGCAGCAGTAGTAGTACTGCTCATTGAGTTTCAAATTATAGCGAGGGAAAATACATTATCTAGATAAGTTTCTCTTCAGAGACCTTGCTTCCCTGACTTTTGCTTTTGAAAGATCCCTCCTGGAGACCTTCAGTATCAGGTGATGTGTGACCCTGTTGCAGGACAGACTGTGCATGCACCGCTTTTGCCTCTCCTACCAGCCTGTAACGAAAGGATGTGGAGAGTTGAACTAAGATGAGCGGTCAGTCCCTGGCATTTCAATTACACGGGGATCGCAAGCAGTTCAAGTGTAGTGCCCTGCCGAGTCTTTGTTGTAAGAACAGTGGCAGGGTTGTGCTGAGCACAAGGCTTGACAGAGAATATGAGCCTCCAGCTGTGGGAGGAAGCAGTCCAGCAGAGAGTGGTGAGGCCGGCATAGGCTGAATGTCCAGTTTTTTAGTACAGGGATGGGACTTTGGCTATAGATAAATCTCAAGGTTTTTTCCAATTTTTTCCCAACTATATAGCTATAGGTATTATTTCTCTCCACCTTTAAAATTATTTGATGTATTACGTTTGGGCAGACTGACAATACAGAACTAAGGTCTTCTGTAGCTCTAAATTATTCTCATGATTCTCAGGAGTCAGAAGTTAAAATTACGTTGTGATAATTTTTGTACACTGAAACAGCTCACATCAATTTTAGTGTTTTATTTGCTTAACGGTACCTAAAATTATGCCTACATAAACTAGTTGTATCTGATAACTTCATAATGGTATTGCAAGAAAAATGCCCCACCAATTATTTATAATAATGATGGATTGAGGGAAACAGGGTAATAAAGGCATTTAAATGTTGTCTTTTTCTGCCCATTGTCATGTATACTTGACAGCATTGTTGAAACAGGCCTCTTAATGATGCTGTGTATGTAGCCATTCTGATTTAATTGACGTCCCCTTTAATTAGATGTTTGTTTCAAAAATTGAGCTGTGCCTTGTATGGCTTGAATTTCACCCTCAGAATTTCTGGGATATGAATAAAAATGTGCTGCTTTTGCATCTTTTTTACATCTTTTTTTAATGTTCAGTTGTAGCAAGATTTAGTCTTGAAAATGGAAAAGTCAGTTAATGTTGTCATACTCAGCCTGTATTTTTGAATTGGAAGGATAGGTACCTTCCTACCTAGGGGAGGAGTTTTCTCAAAGGGTGTTAGAAAGGGTTTTATGTGTGCATACCCACCAACAAGTGGGATGCATTTCTATAGCCAAACTGGAAAATGCTCCTAGTATAGCATATCTTACACTAACAATAAAATAAAAGCTTTTTCTGGCTTGACTTGTACCAGTTCAGTCTGTGAAAAAAATCTCTGTTCTATGGCAGCACTTGAATATCTGAGCCTTGGGGTCTTGGGAGGCTTCCTCTTGGGTTTTGTAGTAATTTTTCTTGCTGGTACAAGAGCATTTTTCCCCAAAGCATTTGGTAGGCAGTGGTCTCATGTTTTGTTTCAGTTAAGATGCAAGCTTTTGAGTTCAAAAGACTTCTCCCCCCCCCTCCCCCCCAGGTGATAATGTACGGTTCAGAGTTTTTCAGCTAAGCTTGCTCTAAACAAATTTCAAAGCAATATTTAAATGCAAGTAGTTAAAAGGAACTTTGCTATATTGTTGTATTAACACTAATATTATGTAAGAAATATTGGAAGTTGATGTGATAATATTTAAGTAACTTTGTTTTAATAAAGCAGAATTGTTGAGGTTTTTTCTTTCAAGGTTGTAATCTTTTCTATTTCTAGCATAATATTTACTAGCTTTGTGACTTATCCCTACTATTTTTACTCTCTCTTCCTCTTTCTCTAATAATTTGCAGTGTGACTTTTTGAATGACGTAGTGGAATAACCTCACCTATCCTAGATCACTTAAAACTTTGGACAGCAATTTAAAAATGATTTAATTAGCATAGGCTGTGAGATGGTGGATGCAGTAAGTCAGATATTCTTTGTTGCAGTAGTATGATGGAGGTTTTAAGTCTGCAGTGCTTAACATGCAGCCCCTCATCAAAAAGGAATGAATAACTATGCAATGAACCTGTAGTATATACTTTGAAATGTGGCTCTTGGTTTAGATCTTTAAATAAAATATTTGCAGAACCTTGTGGGTTTGAGGTCATGTTTTCAGCAAATTTCTGTAATCCCTATGATTATATGAATAATTCTTATATACATATATTTATATGTATGAGGCATGTCGTACCTACCAGCTTTCCCTAAACGTTAAGAGTTCTTAGCTGTTCTCAGTGACTGTAAGCAGCTCTTAACACGCAGGAATGTTGCCGTTTTAGTCAAGTGGTTTATGATTTGGCATTACTGTCTGAGCAGGTGCTGGTAGATAATAATGAAAGGCTTTGTAAACAAGATTTCACTATGTAATGAACCGTAGCTAATGGTGGAATAAAAAAATAAATAAATCAAAAAGCAAAATGAAAACACTTAAATGCTAACAGAGGAAAATGTGTTAAAAGAACAGCCTTAGTATTCACATATTCATAATGGGCATTTTGAATTCAATACTTTTTTTTTGGTGCTTAGTTACTTCACTGTTTAATCAGTTCCATTTATTAAATAGGTAAGGTCTTTAACATTTATATGCTGTGACATTCACAGTTGGACAAGATTCTAAGAAGTCACTGCAACATGTTTCTGCTTTTTTTCATGTTCCTCCAGCCAACACAACTTGGATTTAATTTTTTGGAGCAATTTATGCTGTTATTTTGGATGTGGCTTTTTTTATGTGTACAAGGCATTCATGTGTTTTTCTACCCTGTCTTCTAGAACAAACAACTAGTCAGATTTTCACAGATGCCTGAAGGTTTAAGGAATTTACTTTGAAAAGCATGACATCTACCAGTATTCTGGATACAGGAACAGAGGAATTCCGGTGCACAGCAAACTGTTTCTCAAATGAAAAATCAAGTTGCATCTGTATTTTAAAATTCATTAATCAAAATAATGTGGAAATGGTCATGCAGTTGTCTTCTGCTGAATTTGCCATAAGGATTTTTTAGCTTGTATATACCACTTAATCTTTATTTTATTCTATCCAATGCCAAAATACTGATTTTTTTCAATAGGAGAAAAAAAAAAAAGTTGATTTATAGAATAGTAGCAACTACTGCATGGGATTGATGTAAACTCTCACTAATCTGAACCAGTCCCAGAGGGATTTGACTAGTGAGTTTATATTATTATACTGTAATTCACATCATGAAACTGCGTGGTGGTCGCTGTCAAGGTATAACATGCAAATTTCACTTTAGCCATACCCTTTCAAGGTGGCTACACTTGTCGTCTGTGCTCTAAGAATACTTTTCAAGGGGTCTCTGAGGTAGCTTCTCCACTGTTTTCCAGGAAGCTTGAGATTTGGGCAGGTATTTGTGGTACTTTTAAGCAACAGCACAGATGGGGTATGGGGGTGGATATGTTACTCGGCTGCTGTTAGTTGTTGACTAGAGATTTCAAAGGAATACTGGAAACTCATACCAGTAATTCTCTTCCCTTATTAACCCAAGATTTTTGGAGAGGCAAATGTCTACCTTTCGTATTTCTTGTAAGTGATCAAAACAGTGTTTGAGATCAGATGTGAGTGTCCTTACTTCATGATCTTAACTGTGAACATGTTTGGTGCTGCATTTAAAGGTTATTAAACATAATAGCATCTTGTACAATTTGGCAATATTTAATTACAGAATTTAGCTCCAAGTGTATGGAAAGACTGTGTTTAACTTCTTCCCTCCTGGCATCTGAGTATGCTTATCCCATCCCACCAGAAATAACTCAGTGGTTTTACAGTTCCATTAGTATTTTGGTTAACAGCAAAAATACGAGCACAGATAACTGTAGGTTGTTTTGAGCTGTCTTGGTTTGATCAATAAAATGATGTATGGGCAAATAAAGATGAGTTCTCTCTTTTAAATTCTTACTCTGTTGCCATCTGAACTCCTCTGGAATAAGTGGGACTACAGCATAAGTATCAGCTGATTATCTGGACATTGGCAGTAGCATGAGATCTCCTGTGCCTATTGCAATGTGTGTGCTAAATGTTATAAAGGTATTGTAAAGATGTAAAGACAGATAATGCTCGTGCTGACCTATCTACAACATAAGTGGAGGAAGGGGAGAAAAAGGAACCATATTTAAAAATTAAGTTGCAAGACAAGTTGATGCATTCCTCTTTTGATCTTTGTCACTATAGACAAGTAGCTACTTTCCATCTATTTCTTTCATTTTCCTTTGCATCTTTCTTTTGCAATTCTTTTAATATACATACACATATATTAAGTTCTGCCCTTCATTTATTCTTTTGTCATTGTTTCCATTTCACTTTCCCTGTGTTTCATTCCTGTATCTTTCTTGTTTAGACCAAGTGGTGGATCCAGCTGGCAGTAGCAGCCATGTAGGACCCTTCAGGAACCTGATGGTAAGTGCACGTGTGTACTTATACTCAGGCTTCCACCAGGTTCTGTATTCAGAGGCATTTTCCCCCTCCTGCAGACTTCTGTTAGTTCTTGACACCTTAAACTGTAAGAAAATTAAGGGACAGAGCTTGGGCTACTCATTGATATCCTTTATATCAGAATAGTAGGTTGCGTTTTTCATTGAAAATTTGCGGGAAGAAAATTATGCAAATCTTTGAGGTTTACATGGATTTAAAAAGCACTTTGAGAACTCATGGAGGAAAGTCTATCAAAAGCTATTAAATATCTTCAAAAGTTCCTGAACTCTAGATATGTGCAAGCTGAGAGAGCATACCAATGAAGTATCACTTTACTATTACTCTATTCTTAAATTCTCTCCCTGGGCATCTGCTATTGAGCATTCAGGGCCATGAAATGGATGCATCTGGGACAGTCATTGCCATGCTTGAGTATAGTAGATTCTTTTAACCTTTACAAAGAAAGCTGCAGCCTAGAAAATGAACAAACTGAAGCTGGTAAAAGGAAAACATCAAAAATCAGTTGGTGTCTCTAGTTGGTATGAGTTAGAAATTCATCTGATGCATCTAAAATTATGGATGTAGGTAAGCAATTTTGCTCGCTATCCTGAGTAAGAGCAAGTAGGTGCTGGGTGAATCTTCTCTTCAAATGCATTTATGCTTAAAGGCCAAGAACTTGAAACATTTCCAGCTGTATCAGTGAGCAAGTTGCTTTTTTTTCTTTTTTTCTTTTTTCTTTTTTCTTTTTTTTAAAGGAGTGTGGCAGGAGAGCTTACAAATGATCTTCTTTCCATCAGTAGCATAAGGAAGTATGTGACTTTGAGTTACTCTATTTTGTGTACAAATCCTGATATTCTAGTGATTTCCCAGATTATAATTGGATTTGAGGTACTACAAATTTTATATTATCTAAATGGATGACACTTTGGAAAACCTATGCACGCTTTAGCAGTATGAGTGATTTTCGTTGTTGCTTTTACACACTTTACCTCATACTTTAAAGAGCACAGTGTGTTTCTTACCTTGTTATAAGGAAGGATGAATTGGGTCTTGGTTTAAAGCCTTTTACGGTAACCTGTCATTATGCTGAAATTCAGTGCTGCTGTAGAATTAGATGTAGAATTGCCCAGTGACTTCATCTGCAATACCATCATATGCTGCACCACCTAGTAAAATACTGTCTCTAACTGTGTCCAGGTTTGGCATAGACGAGAGGGGCCTGTGGACCAGTCTTTTCCTTCTTGTTTCCAGTCTCACCTGCAGAGATGGGAGATGAATCTAGAATTTGGTCATTTAAGTCAAGATACTGATGTTGGTCTTCAGGTGATAAGCAGTCTGCAAAAAAGTTGGTAGCTCTTAAAGGGTTCTAGCAATTAAGTACATTTTGTTACGGCACTCCTAAGGTGTATTGTGATGCATGTTTGATTCCCTAGGAATGTATTGAAATTGTACATTTAGACCTTTAGAAATGGAACTGTTTGTTGATTGTGTTACTGTACGTTTCAAGAGTGATTTCAGGTGACTTGGCAGATATTTTGGAAACTTATTTGAAATCCTTCATACTCAGATCTTGGTATTACCAGTTGTAATTACAAACATTAGAGGTGCTGATAATAAAAAATTATGTTAAAATTGGACATTCAGTAGCCTATCAGGTAAAGACGCACTTAAACTCCTTATGCCTGTGTGAATGCTAAAACAGACGCTAAATCTTCTGACAACTTGCAAGTGTTTGGTACAAAATACAATTGAATATTGTATTGTCAAATAAACCAGTGTTGGTTCGTGATGGTAGGTTTAGACACAGGGATTGTTACAATATTTGAGGATATTATGAGATAATCGCTAGTTCACTTTAGGAAGGGTGCATGTGTATTTCCCAAAGGTGACAAAACCTCATTCTGAGTGACTATTGTCAGTTTCTTGGACAGAAAACTGTAAAATTGGAATAAGGAAGTAAAAAAAGGATAATTATATACATGAAACTGAAAGACAGTGGAATTTGGGGAGAGGCTGTGAAATCTGAGCTCCTTGAGAGGAAATACAGATAATTGTTTAGATAGAATAGAATGTTCAAATAAAAACAAGCGTTTCCTTTTAAAGCTGACCTGTCTCTGATCTCTTCTATTGGAGGGGGTGCGTACTTGGAAATTTTCAGTTTGAAAAGAGGAACATTTTTTTAAAAGACATTTCAGTTTCTTGGCTCAAGATGTGAAAAAAAATTTCAAGGGGAAAAAAAGGAGGAACTTGCTGACAGGATTGTGAGTTGGAGGAATGAGCTTCCAAATAAGAAATGGGCTTAGGGCTATGATGCACACTTCTGATTAGAAGGGAAGGGTCAGTGCATTAAAAAGTAGCATTTTGTGTGTGAGAGGGAGTAGTGGAAGAATTTGGATTGCTGCTTCTGGACAATTCTCATTCCTAAGAGGTGGTGTGTAGAAGTGTGAAGTTTCGGGAGACTGGTGTCTCAACTACAGTGTTGTATGTAAAATAACTATTCTGTATGGAGACTATGTCTTTGCAGTGAATTGAATTGGAAGACCTTAAGAGTTTAATTTGTTATTACGCAGTCCTTATCATAATCGCGGTATCTTATAGGACTGAATCTTTAAGATTAATGGAAAAAATTAGCAGTATAACTTTGTAGTGCATTGGTAAATGAAGTTTTCGATGTCTTTACATCTTGTGTCACTGATTAGGGTTTCGCATAATGCCGTTTTGGCCTAATCTTCGTTGTGTTCATCATCCTGTACAACTAATACATGCTTCTTAATTTTGCTTACAGAAAGCAAACTTGTTTGTGTCAGTGGACGTGATGAAATATCTTTATATTTTGCTGTTACCCAGTTCCATCTAATTTGGTTTTACTGTCTTTGCCTTGTTGGTCAAGATCGTGCTGCTTTTAGTCTTCTCATAATATTGTTACTTCCTTGCTTTTAATGTAACTCTCCAAGTCATTATTCAGAATGTTCATAAAAGTAGAGAAGCCTCAGTGGGTTTCTGTTTCATGAGGTCTTCCAATTAACATTAAGGATTAATAGTATATGAAGAAATTTCATATTTTCCATATACTTGTATGAGATACAGTAATTTAGTAGTCATATGAAGGTATTGGGTAACTGTATGATGTGCGCTGGTTAACTCTGGACGATAACATTTCTGTTATAGTCTATTCTTGCTTTGAAAGTGAGTAAAGTATTTTGGAGTCTTAGGTTTTTAGAAACTCATCTTTACTTTTAATTTCTTCTGGGCTCTAGGGACTTACTACTTTATCTGGATGCTGTCCTTTTTACTGATCTGTCATTTATATTCCTCAGGAAAACAGGGTTTCTACAGAATGTTATATTCCAAAGCTGGGTGTTTTAATTCTGCCACTCAAATATGAAAAATAAAAATTGTTGAAAAGGATAATAAATGTTGGGTTTTTTCTCCCCAGGAAAGAAAAAGACTCAGGAAGGTAAAAACAAGGGAAAGAAGGTAGCAGATACAAAACAGAAAAAGGCTGTTTTGGATTCTACTTCTGCAGATATGAGGGATTCTAAAGAAGGTGAGTTCTTGAGTATCTTTTTTTTTTTTTTCCTTCTATCTTTTTGAATCAAAGGACACTTTTTGTCACATTCAGTATGTTAGCATGTTATGTTAGTGTAGCAAAGTGAACATGTTTATGTTGTTTGCCCAAACTTTTTTATTCATAAGGAGCTTGGATATCAGAAGTAAAAGTATCAGGAAAAACTAATGTACTGTAAAATGTAGACATAAATCCAAAAACTTTAGAACAGAAGAGCAGAGAATAGTCCTTATTCTAAAATAATGTCTTTGGAGCTTAGTTATACAGTCATTATTTATTGCTATTTAATGGAAGTCAGTGTCAAGGGGAAAAAAATACAGTATTAGTGCACCGGCTCGCTGAGCATGCTGTTTGTCCTGAAGATTATCTGCAAAGGTTGTTTATAAATTGGCTTGGCTTTTTTCACATAGTATGTATGTTAAAATGCCTGAAAGATACTTTAAATATATATTTTTCTGTCTGTTTTACAAGAATGTAAAAATTGCCACTGCTGTGTAACTGATAATGTTTAAAGCTCTGTAGAGGTACTGATTTCTTTCAAGCTTCTTTGCTTGAACTTCTTTTGACCCATAACTCTTCCATTCTTTCGCTCTGTTGTCCTTTCTGCTTGTACAACATGTGTACCACTGTTCCAGGCATCTTATGCCCCAGCCAGGGAATGGAGAGAAACTTCTTGCTCTGTACATGTAACCACTTATGCAACCTTGTGTGAGTTAGCAGCAAAGTTATTTTCTTCAGCAATGGATATCTGACAGCAGATAGGTAAGACTAGCGTGCAGAGGTGTGAATAAAGAATTTGTCCACACCAATGAGATGCATGCAGGCTCTGATTCAGAAGTGTAGGAAATAGCCATTCAGGCAACGGCCAATAGAAAATCTGTTATAAAGAATGGAAAGTACTATGCCAGATACAAGGTACACCTTGCTGTGCATTACAGTACAAATCCAGATTGTTTTTTTGTTAATAATTTTGGGAAAATGGTCAAAATTGCTTGACAGCCTTCCTGTATACTTTATGTATATCTATTGCAGTACTTCCCTGACACTTATTTGCCATAAGGAAAGTCAGTGAAAGTTTTTTGGAGGTTTCTTGAAATGTTCTGAAGTCTACCTTGAAATGTTCTGGTACTCTTCAGGCACTTCTGGGTTTCTTGGCCACAATATTCAGTCCAAAGATTCTCTGTTAAGTCTAGGCGGTTGCCTACATTTTGCTGAAGTTCCAGAAAGGAAATTTCTGACTACAGTTTTACTCTCAGTACTGAATCACAATAGTGAGAAGTAGTGGTATTGTGTTGGGTCATAAGTGTTGGATATGTTGTGTTAGAGGAAAAGGTAGAAGAAAGGTGTAGCATAATTTGAAGTGTTTGGTAAAAATGTCTCATGCTTTTCTTTTCATGCTTTGTGTATCAGGTCATAAAGAGGAAGATGAAATGCCTTCTGTTTCTGCTGTACTGTCCCTGGAACAAACAGCTGTGATTCAGGAAATGGTGAATCAAGATGTACTTCCAAAGCTAATGATCCCCAGTCCTACCAGTGAACCACAAATGGTAACTGAAGACAAACAAGGAGAAGCAATAAACTGTGTTTCAGATGATTTAGATGATGATGACGAGGATGATGATGATGAAGAGGAAGATGAAGAGGAGCTAGAAGATGCCAACATGCCTAAAGAAAATGCTGAAATGCCTTTGATTTGTGAAGAAAAGTTAGACTCTATGGAAGAGCAAAAGAGTACGTCAGAAGAATCTCCAGAAAGCTCTCCAAAGAAAAAACTTGTTGTGAAAATTCCAAAAGCAAGAGGTGAATCAAATGGTGATGTTCAGGAAACATTCATGTTTCCCTGTCAGCATTGTGAGAGGAAGTTTACAACAAAGCAAGGACTTGAACGCCACATGCACATCCATATATCTACTGTTAACCATGCTTTCAAGTGTCGATATTGTGGGAAAGCCTTTGGAACTCAAATTAACAGGCGAAGACATGAGCGACGTCATGAGGCAGGGCCAAAAAGGAAACCGTTCTTAACACTAACATCATCACAACACTTGGATAATGTTGCTGATAACCAAGTAATTGTGGATGATGGTCTTAAAGATGACATGAATGTTTCCAGTCTTGTGCAAGACTCTGTTGTCTTGGATTCTGAGAAAGTTTCCCAAGAAATGTCAAACTCCACTTTTGCTGAGGAAAATAAGGAGCCCAAAGAACTGCATCCGTGCAAATACTGCAAAAAGGTTTTTGGAACTCATACCAACATGCGGAGGCATCAGCGTAGGGTTCATGAGCGTCATCTTATTCCCAAAGGGGTCAGAAGAAAAGGATTCTTTACTGAAGAGCCACCGCTTCAGACAGAGCAGGCCCCACCAGTCCAGAGCGTATATATAGCAAGTACAGAAATAGAAGAGGAAGGTGAAGTAGATGACGTCTATATTATGGATATTTCCAGCAATATATCTGAAAATTTAAATTATTACATTGATGGTAAAATTCAGTCCAACAGCAGCACTAGCAATTGTGATGTGATTCAGATGGAGTCCAACTCTGCAGACTTATATGGACTAAATTGTATAATCAGTCCAGTCACAGTGGAAATTTCCCCAAATTTAAAGGTTACACAAACACATGTGAATGAACCTCCTAAGGAACCATCTAGCAGTGGGAGCAATGAATCCAAAAAGAGGAGAACTGCCAGCCCTCCTCTTGTACCAAAAATAAAAACTGAAATAGACCCAGAACCTATAACTCCTACTAGTTCTTTAAATCTTCCTCTTAGCATTTCAACAGAAAGCTTACCTTTTCATAAAGAAAAAGGTGTTTATTTGTCATCAAAATTAAAACAGCTTCTTCAGACACAGGACAGTAAGAAGATAACTCCATCAAGTGAAATCCCTAAAATAGGACCTTCTGTTACATCATCATCTATTTTGCCTCCAGTATCCAGTAGATTTAAAAGAAGGACCAGCTCTCCTCCCAGTTCTCCACAGCACAGTCCAGTACTTCGAGACTTTGTCAAATCAGGTGAGGGCAAAACTGTGTGGAATGATAATATTCGGAGTTCAAAAATGCCAAAGTTAGAAAGCCACAGCAACTCACCTGCTTGGAGCTTGACTGGAAGGGAGGAAAAAGAGACTTTGAGCCCTCTTTGCTTTGAAGACTATAAAATATCAAAAGACTGGACAGCAACTCCGACTTTTGGCAATGTGTGCAACCAGCAGCCGCTGGATTTATCTAGCGGTGTGAAACAAAGGTCTGGTGTCAAAAATAAGAATCAGGTTCCCTGGGAATCTGTTCTGGATTTAAGTGTGCATAAGAAGCCTTGCAGCGATGCTGAAATTAGGGAATGTAAAGAAAATTCCATGCAGCCAACCTGTAGTGGCATTAAAAAGAAGAAACCAACCACTTGCATGTTACAGAAGGTTCTGCTGAATGAGTATAATGGAACAGATGCAGCCATGGACAGCACACTCGGTGTAAACAGGAGCGCGAGCCCGAGCAAATCCCTGGAGCCTCAGGCAGAACCTGACATGGATCCCAGTCTATCTGCATCGTCTTCTGTTGACACTCAGCCCCTTAGTTCCTCTGTTTCCCCTGTGCCACAGGCATCTGCTGTACCTTCCATGTGCCAGCTGCCTCCTTTGTTAACACCAACCAATCCTCCTTCCCCACCGCCCTGCCCGCCTGTGTTAACGGTTGCTACATCACCTCCTCCCCTTCTTCCGACAATGCCGTTATCGATTCCAGATGTCTCTGCCAGTGCCACTAACACTTCTTCTTGTCCTTCGCCACTTTCTAACACTACTACCCAGTCTCCACTACCAGTTCTTTCACCTACAGTTTCTCCTTCTCCATCTCCTGTTCCTTCTGTTGAACCTCTTATTTCTGCTGCTTCACCTGGTCCTCCTACACTCTCTTCCTCATCTTCTTCCTCTTCTTCCTCTTCTTTCTCCTCCTCTTCATCGTCATCATCTCCATCTCCACCTCCTCTCTCTGTAGTTTCTTCTGTTGTTTCCTCTGCTGATAATCTTGAAAATACTCTCCCAATAATAAAACAGGAAGAAGCTGAAAATGAACAACAGAAAGCCAGAGAAGATCCTCATACTTCAAGTGAATCGGCAGTAGTGCAGGAAACATTCAATAAAAGCTTTGTGTGCAATGTCTGTGAATCACCTTTTCTTTCCATTAAAGACCTAACAAAGCATTTATCCGTTCATGCTGAAGAATGGCCCTTCAAATGTGAATTCTGTGTACAGCTTTTTAGGGATAAAACAGACTTGTCAGAACATCGCTTTCTGCTTCATGGAGTAGGAAATATCTTTGTTTGCTCAGTCTGTAAAAAGGAATTTGCTTTTTTGTGCAATTTGCAACAGCATCAGCGGGATCTCCATCCAGACAAAGAGTGCACACATCATGAGTTTGAAAGTGGGACTTTGAGACCCCAGAATTTTACTGACCCCAGTAAGGCGAACGTGGAGCACATGCAGAGCCTGCCAGAAGATTCTTTGGAACCTTCTAAAGAGGAGGAAGATGAAGATCTAAATGATTCCTCCGAAGAGCTTTATACTACTATAAAAATAATGGCTTCTGGAGTAAAATCTAAAGATCCAGATGTTCGTATGGGCCTCAATCAACACTACCCAAGCTTTAAGCCACCTCCATTTCAGTATCACCATCGTAATCCTATGGGTATTGGAGTTACGGCAACAAACTTCACTACCCACAATATTCCACAGACATTTACTACTGCCATTCGATGCACAAAATGTGGCAAGAGTGTCGATAACATGCCTGAGTTACACAAACACATACTGGCCTGTGCATCTGCCAGTGATAAAAAGAGATATACGCCTAAAAAAAATCCAGTACCACTGAAACAGACAGTGCAGCCCAAGAATGGCATGGTTGTTATAGCTGGCCCTGGAAAGAATGCCTTCCGACGAATGGGTCAGCCTAAAAGACTTAATTTCAATGTTGAGATTAGCAAAATGTCCTCAAATAAACTAAAAATAAGTGCATTGAAAAAGAAAAACCAGCTTGTCCAGAAAGCTATCTTGCAGAAAAAGAAATCTGCCCAGCAGAAGGCAGAATTGAAAAATAATCCATCCGAGTCAGACTCTCACATCTGCCCCTACTGTAATAGAGAGTTTACTTATGTTGGAAGTTTGAACAAACATGCATCATACAGCTGTCCCAAAAAACCTATCTCTCCCTCCTCTAAAAAGAATTCTTCAAAAAAAAGTGCAAGTTCTTCTTCACCTGCAAGCAGTGAAAAAGGCAACAACCAGCGTAGGCGAACAGCAGATGCAGAAATCAAAATGCAAAGCATGCAGCCTCACTTGGGCAAGACAAGAGCACGAACCTCAGGACCTGCACAAATCCAGCTTCCCTCCGCATCCTTCAGATCAAAACAAAATGTTAAATTTGTACCTCCCATTCGATCCAAAAAGCCAAATTCATCTTCTTCATTGAGGAACTCTAGTCCCGTAAGAGTGTCCAAAATGTCCCATGTTGATGGGAAAAAAACTAAGGTGGTCGCTAAGAACAGCTCGTCTGGAATCTCAGGCAAAGCGTCCCGGAAATTGCATGTCAGAATACAAAGGAATAATAAAGCTGTTTTGCCAAGTAAGTCTGCTGTGGCAAGTAAGAAAAAGGCAGACAGATTCACTGTAAAATCTAGAGAGAGGATTGGAGGACCTATTACACGAAGCCTACAACAGGCGGCAAATGCAGAGGCAGCAGAAAACAAAAGAGATGAAAGCAGTACAAAGCAAGAACTAAAAGATTTCAGGTAAGCATTTAATTTGAAGTTGAAACAACACAGGAACTTATTGCTTGCTGTTTTGCCAGTTTTCTTGGTCTTTTTTGAGTTTCTCATGCTTAAATAAAAAAAAAAAGGTTATTTTTCCTAAAACGTGGTTAAGTAGCTCAGTCATGCTGAGGTATGATGTACATACTTGATGCATTTTGTCATGTTGTCATGAAATAATACATAGTTTGTATAGAGAATGTCTTTAATTATAAACTGAATTGAAAACTCTGGAAAAAAAAATGTCAGTACCTGAGTGCAAATAAACTTAACGTCATTGAACTTAATGTTATTGGAGACACTGACCTTGTATTTGATATCTAACATACATGGTGGCCCGAAATCATTTTAGATTTAGTTTATGGCAGTCCACTAAGCTAAAAATAATGACTGCATTTTTTACTCACTAAAATAACCTGCATTGTTGGTTTTTTAATAAAAAGCATTCTCTGCATATCATATAAAAAAAACCATGACCAAATACTTCAAAAATGTATGTGCATACTAATTGAGTCAGATCATGAAATGCTTAATATAAGGGAAATAGACGTGTAAATAAGGGAAATAGACGTGTAAGAAAAGTTACATGAACGTGTAAATTTGTTAGAAGTATCACGCTCTTATGTTTCAGTATAAACAAATTTTATAATTAAAGTTCTATTTCTTTTTGAGAAGAAGCATTTTAATCACATGAAAGGGTAATACTTCAATAAATAAATAAAATCTTAATCTACGTGCCTGAGTCCCGACTTACGTCTTCATGTAGTCTCTCAAATCAGTAGGATATTTTGCAAAGTGTTTATAACTTTTATTAGCGTGCTCCTGCCGTGTTATTCTTGGAAACAGGTATCTGATTTGCCGAGTAACTCGGAAAGCTCACTGGTAATGAAGAGTTCTTTTGGTTTTGGTAATTGCAGTGCCTGGCTCTGATTAACACCAGATTTATGGCTGAAGGTAGTATTTTTTTTATCAAAGTAATGGATAATGGAGGAGGGGGAGGAACTGGCAGCCTCCTTCAGAACAAGTGTCCCCTAGCTGAATTTGTCAAGAAATGTCAAAATCCAAACTGTTTGCAGCTTGCGTGTCTTACGGTGAAGACCTCCTAGGTGAAAATCTTGTGGAAATACTTTTGTAAAGTAAAGGTTCAATATAATAGAATTATTTCAAAGTGCTAGAGGGGAATTTGACTTAAAATAGTCAATACCCAAATTAGGACGTGTTGAACGAGAAAAATGTTACTGGAATTTGGAGACTAATAGTGTAAAAAATGCCTTTAAGGAACGAGAAATGTCTACCAGGCCTGTTCTCTTGGGACATAAACATCTTCATGTTACTTAATTCTAATCAGCTGCTGTCTTAGTCTTAAGTGTGAAACTGTATTTTACATGATGCCAGAACAGATCAGTAGTATTTGAAGCCAGAATGACACATCTTTCCATCTAAATTAATCATTTGAACTTAAGCAAAATAACCGAGTACTTGGAAATCTGTGCATTTGGAAATTGTTTAGTAGTATTGGGGGTAAATAACAGTGTACCTAGGGGTAAGATTTCCTTCACTGTCTTAAATACTGTTAGTTTACTCTGGCAGCTTGCAGTCTTTACTGGTTTAATGAATAGTTATTCTAGAAGAATTCTTGCTTTTTGTTTCTGAAATAATGTTCATAAATCTAGATTGTCTAGTCAATTTTTTTTCATACCAAGTACATAGTATGAAGAATTTTTTTGCCTTCATACACTAATGTCAGCACAGGCTAACTTCGATTCTACTCTATGTAGGCACTGTTGGTGTTTGTTTTTTTTTTTTTCCAGTAAATATTAATTCTTTGTATTTTTTCAAGACTTGCTTCATGTAATATTTGTCTCCAAATTTGTTTTTCACCTTTCAGTTTTTCTGTGTAAACATACTCCGTTCACAAATAGTTTGTTTTGTCATTTATCTTCAGTTTTTGTTTTTTATTTTCTAGGAATCTCCTGTAAAAACAAAACAAACAAAAAAATCCCTTAATGACATGGTAGAGCTGTTGCATGCTCAACTTAGGATAAGCACTACGACAATGGATGTGAAATCCACCAAGGTTGCGAAACCAGCTGAAGCTGACTCACAATCATAAAATTGCCTGCAGGCTTCTTGCTAATATTCAGTGTCAGGCATAGATTTTCTTATTTCGTGCCTGACACACATGCTGGGCTACGGGATGATTCAGATAAAAGAGAAGGGTACTATTAAAAACAAAACGAAACCCACACGAAACCATCAAAGAAATAGGGGGATTAACGAAACCAAATCTTTTGCTCTTGTGTTTGCTTAGATCCTGGTTTTGTCCGTACCTTCGTGAATGGCATACAGGCAGTTCAGTTGTATACTTGGCAAAGCAAGTTCCTTAATTTTGTCAGTAATTCAGTGTAGATTCAGGGACAACAAATGTTGCTGCACTCAAAGTATTTTTGTCATGTATTAAGTCTTTTAAAGCCTTTTGTCTAAATGAATCAGTAGAGGCCATCCTAGCACGACAGAATTTCCTTTTCTTCTCACCTTCTCCTCGCTTTCTGAGTCTTTTAGATGTCCAGCATACAATGGGAAAAAGCCTGATTTGGATGTTTTATGGATTTTCCAAATTCCTATTTATACATGCAAATGAAACTTTATATAGCAATGAAATACCAGTATCAGTTTCTAAATACCATATATATAATGAATGCAGTGTATCTTTTTATCAATAAGAAGGCTAGACCAGGACTACATACTTGTATATTTTGAAAGTGAAATATATAATTACTCTAAAAGGTCGTACACCTCTATCTAATAACTTAAGACAACAAATTGGTCTGTTGTTCATAACAGCTTTTTATGGAAATATCGTTTGTCATGTGTTCATATAGCTTTCAAGATTAATGACAGAATTGATGGAAAGTGACTAGTTTTCTTTATACAGCCACCCCCTTTATTTTTTTTGTTCTTGACTTAAAAAGTAATCTACCTCTTAAAATTTGTAGTTTAATACTTGTTTGGTGAATTTGTGCCACTTTAACTTTCACTTTCACTATCATTCCCATTTTGTTACATTTCTGTTATGGGGACTTTATGTTGAAATATTGTATAAAGCATTTGTAGCAAGTTTAAAAAATAAAATATTTAAAATTATTTAAATTGTTTTGGACACTTCAATTGTACTATATGTGATTTACATTTTACATTAATTTCATTTTGTTTTCATTTTGGGTTGTTAATCTTGGAGCATGTTCCTGTATTAAAGTTTGCTGTTAGTTATATTGTTTCTTCTATTGGAGAGTGATATAAAGACTATTCTAATGAAAACATTAAAAATTGCAATTTGACATAAAAGTGGGGTTGTCATTGCTTTTGAACATTGTAGCCTTGCTGAAGATACTGTAAATGCAGGTAAGCAACTGAAGAGGGATTTTTCTCCTCCAACATGCAATACATCATGTGAGTTGCAGATGTATTAAAGAGTCTTTGTGGTGTTGCAAGCACTTAATGACCAACTAGATGGAACCATCATGACATATTTTATATAACTGTAACCAATAAAGTAAACTTTTTAAAAACTTGTGGGAAACTTGCCTTTTGTATGGAAACCAGATGTACATTGTTTCATTTTTCCTTGTACATCTAGAAGGAATTAAGTGTGCTTGCATCCTTTAGTTGTCTACAACCAGTTCACTGAAACAAATTTATACCAAATTTAAGACTTCTGAGTTAGTCTTAGATTTTTTTAATTGTGGACACAGTTAATAAATTTAAACTGTTTTAATTAAAATTACACACACCATTTCAACTTTTTCTGATACTATAATGTTCTAATTTTATATGCTTTAAACTTGTGAAATAGCTTAACTTAGAAAATACATGAAAAGAGTTTTGGCTTTGAGAATTTTGGAATGTTGTATTCCACCATCAAGATAGGCGTTCTCCCTCCTGCAGTGGAGCTGAAGCATCTGTGTCCATATTAGTGTGGCAGTTGGATGGAATAATGTAACACTGTTAAGACTAACGGTGTTACAGTAGCCAATTTCTTAGCATATTCACTACTAATCCAGTAGTAAGTTAATATTTTATGTAGTTGTCTATTCAAATTAATATCTCTGAGTAAGATTCTTTGGCAACTCCCTGTTTATTTTCTTATGTTATACGTCATTCCTTGAACATGTTATCCTCTCCATAACAAAGTTTTCCCTGCATTTTAACTGATAGGGAAAATCTGGTACTATGATGCAGAAGTTCTAACATTGTTCATTGAGTATTTTTGCAGGCACATCTGCATTGTGATAATATACACTGCAGTTTGATAGTTGCACCACAATTAAAGGGTGAATTCTTAGTCTAGTTTACAGCAGCAGTTTTATCAATGAGGTGGTGGGACAGCCACAGTGAAGGTTTTCAGTGTTGATTAGGTTTTACTATGTTTACTGAAGTGACAACACTTTTTTTGCATACCCTCAGTTGTATTTGAATATTTTATAAGAATTAGGAAACATGAAAAAAAAGTAAAAACTCCCATGGTTTTGAAGTACCGAGAGTGGGATATAAACTTGTCCTTAATTAGTTGTCTCACATCTTTTTTTCTGTTATTGACAAATGAAATACCAGTTGGTGTTTGGTCTTACTGCAGTCTCAGTATTTTGATCGCCTTGTAAGGATTTATTAGAAATGTCTAGCAGTGAACTGATCATAAATAAACCAGCTTCCTTCCTCATTTCTTAATATTATGGCAGAAATCCTGTTGCAATTGTCTTTACTGTTTCTCTGCTGTGATATTAAATCCTGTTGTGTCCCAAGGATGTTGTCACACCGAGATGTTCACACACGTTCGTACACACCAGTTCTCAAGTGCTGTGTGATGGAGATCTGTATTCAAAATAAGAGATAATCATCAAGGAAGAAGTTTCATTCCTAAATACGCCTCATCACAGATAGGATATGTACAGCTTTTATAGTTACTAATACTATTGCATCTCATCTGCATAATTGAATTTCTATGGCTTTTATAACTGCCTCTTTATGATCTGAATGCAACAATAAAGCTGTAATGCTGCCTACAAAGTGCTGACATTTCTTGAAATGCATCCAAACAGGCAATGAAAACAATTAAACTTGTCCTGTTTACAGAGACTAACTGACATGCTGGTCAAGATCAAATGCAGTGTCAGTTTAATAAAAACAGTAATGCTGAAGCATGTATGGAGATGGGAGATCTAGCACATTGCATTTACCTTTTTTCCCCCCATTATACGGTTTGCTAGAAGGAGTTAAAACCAGCTTGTATCGGAGAATGTCTTAGATATGTTCAATCTTACGCATTACAAGACAGTCCGGGTGATGCAGCCAGGCCCCCTGCATGTAATTTTTCCTGCCTTGCTCTGCAAGCTCCTGACCCTTTCTGTAAGCTACCTGTAGTTGATTTAGGCTAGTGTATTTCTGGTACTGTTTGTCGGCATTTTGTATTGTAAGCCTTTTATTTAAAGTTCTAGTTTAGTTTCTGATGATTTTCTTTAGGGAGATGTCATAGAAAACTAGACCCTGGCAATTTGATACGTAAATTTTCAATTTCAAGTGTAGAAATTAATAGCGCTTCCTTTACTTACTGAGGTTTGTGACTTCATTTCCAAAATTACGGGGCCAGTTCCAGCTTTTACTGGAGTCAAGTTCAGCTAAGAAGCTGAGTTGCAAGTGATAACCTGTGACAGACAAAGACTTTGTGAATGACCTTAAAAAGAGAACTTAGAAGACCTTACATACTAATTCTAGCTTTTACTTACTGAACGTGTGATCTGCATGAGTCACATGATGTTCTGCTCATGATGAAACTGAGCTAAAGGATAGATTCTGAACAACAACTCCATGCTGGTTTGGATCTGAGCTTTTGTGGTAAGTGAATTATGAAAAAGAGGTAAACTTCCACATCTTCTATTTAATTAAACTGGTAAAGAATTACAAAGAAGCTCTTCGGACTAGCATGAAATTTCATAGTAGTAACTGAAGATACTCTCATACCAATAGAGAGCAAAGCTGATTTTGGGTCACTCCAATATTTAAAAATAGAATATTAATACTTGTTTTAGAATTAATACCCTATCGTGTTTGGTGTTTTTAAGCCATAGCTGGAGTTTTGAAAAGCACTCAACAGCTGGATGCACAAATCTTACAGAAGTTTAATGGGAACTCTGTAAAGCTTCACCTACACAACCACAATAATCTGAATTACTTTTTGAAGTGGGTTGCTTCATCTGAACTTTGTGGACAGGCAGTTGTCCAATATCTAGAGAACTGAGTGCTAAAGGCTACTCAAAAGAGATGTCTTAGAAAACATGGGAATAAAGTACAAATGCATATGCTCAAGATATTTCAAAAAAGCTTATATTCAGATTGTAGTAAAACCCCATAGTTTCCTGTTTATGTATGCCATGTGATGCATTTTAATTCTATAATTGTGTACTGCATTTTTTTGGTAGAAATCATGTCACTTAGTTCATAGGGTAGAGCTGCTCTAAAAGTGAATAGCAGCTCTCTAATGGAAGAGGGTATGTGTAGGACCTACCAGTATTTCTTGGAAGAGTGGGAAGGTGAGGAAAAGAATTCTATTTCAGAGCAAGATGCAAATAAAACTATAAAAAAGGCATGATATATTAAGTGTACGGTTAATGGTCTAGTTTACACACCAAGTGAGACAATGGAAAATGTTAATGTTATTAAAGGTGGGTCTTTATTTCATACACATGAATGACTTGATGTCATTTCCTAAGCTTTCTTTGGGGTCTTGACTTTGTAATTTAAGTAATGTCTTACAGGTATCTTTTGAGTGAAACTAATACCAAGGTAACACTCAGACTGTAGCTGCAGTCAGTGCTGCTTTGTGCTCGTCGCTTACAGTCAGGTAAGGGTGCCCACCCAAACGTTTAAAATGCAAATAGGTTATTAGACCAAGAGTGGGAAAGGAAGCTGTTGGTGTAAAGCATCCAGTGTCTAATAGGAGATGACTGGCAGAACTCGGAAAGGAGCAGGAGGTACTAGAGTCCTTCCTGTTCTGTCTCTGGACCACAGTCTCTTCAGCCGCTCACTGCTTTTAAACCTCTTCGTTAGTTAAGAGGAAGCCTTATTGCTATTGAGTTGTCTCTGACTACTGCTTCCCATGCACACTTCATTGCTTTTCATTCTCATTTTGCTGATCCTGCACATTTACTTCCCTTAGTCTTTAAAAATGCTTTTGGTAGAGTGTACTTTTGAAAGCATGCATTTGAAAAAGAGCATTGAAATACTGCTTTTTTTTTTTTTCCAGATACAAGGCAGTAAAACACTGAAACTCAAAAGGGAAGCTTGAGCAGGCATCAAGTTGGAGGGAGGCTTTTTCTTAAGAGATAGGTAGCTGCTTCATTTTCCTAATTTATTCAAAGCTCGAGTGGTTTATGGAACATAGTATAGTAATCAGCAACATGCACTTTGTATATATCTCTCTGCTTATTCTTTTGTAAGACTTTTTATGTTTCACAAGCCAAACAGGGTCTCTGAGTCATGTTTTGGATGACAGTACTCCCAGAAACTGCCAAAGGGCTGTGAGAAACAGCTTTGATTATTCAGCAGGTGATGTTCCATTTTTCAGAAATACAAGCTCAGCGTTCAGTCTGTATGGTGCAAGGTGGTATTACATGCTGGAGGTGTGCTGCCTTCCAGATGAACAGCAAAATTGAGACTTACACTACTCGTAATGCCCCGTGTCAGTCAAAAAAGAATAATAATCTCATATCTGGGCCTGTTTTAGCAGAGCCTGCCTCAATTCCTCCTGCAGTTTAGGCAACGCTACTCAGCAAAGTTAAATGCCTATGGTAAAGTAAACGCAAGGACTTCTTTTCAGGGAAGCGATTTTGTTGAGAATGCAGAGGATGTGCTACTTGCTAAGGGTGTTTGAAGGCCTGGCAGCAAGTGGAAACAGAAGGGAGCTCAGCCTGTTGTCCTTGCTGCAGGTCGGGGTTGAACCGTGAGCACTGATGCTGCCCCAGTGCTGCTCTTGGAGGGAGTTTGCGTTGGAAGTGCTCAGGCAGACTGAGCAAACTCACTCTCTTGTGCAGATTGTGTGTGCGTAGCAGTTAGTCGTGTTCCAACTGTGACTTGATGGTAGAATTTAGTTAGCGTTTCATTTAGGTACTGTGATTTCTGCTAAACACTGCAGTGTGGAAGGAGGTAGGAAGATGAGAAATCATGAATTCTTCCATCACGAGCTGCTTTGAAGAGTTGCACACTCCCAACTCTGCTGTCACTGGAGTTAGACTGAAGTTGTATTCCCTTTCATTATGGCAAATGCTTTCACTCATCTGTCTTTTTAAATCGAAAGCACATCTTGTTCTGTGGTTTCTTTTTTACGTAGAGATGTGCAGGACTGAGGGGTCATACTAGTTCTGCTAGCCTTCAGTAATCGTTTTGAACTCATTTGGAGTGACCGTGTCTGCATAAAGCAAAATAAAATCAGCTATAGTCTTCCCTGTGTGTGATAAAGTTTTCTCATTCTTTTCCTCTGTCATGAATGTTATTCAGTAGATGCAAATTTTTTATCAAATTATCAGATTAGATTACTTGACAGTGTAGAAGATATATCTGAGTACTGCTATTTTTAATCCAACATTCTTCACGTTTTGGCTCGCGCAATGCTCTGTGCTTCTTTAAAAGGGCAGGAAGATACACTGCTGACGTGATACTGTTCGTCTGCATTTATATACCTAGACCAAGGTTTCTTAAAGTGATTATTAATTTCTTTGAACTCAATTTGAAGTACTGATTTTCTGAAAGAGCTCAGTAGCCATCCTCAGTGCTGAATCCCTTTAAAGTGGCTACTTTAGATCACTAGTTGCTTTTGAAAATCTAGTTATATTTAAGTAAAATGGTATTGATATATTAATTTTAGGTAGTCCCCCAGGTGAGTTGTAGGCATGGTGTGAGATTTCTTTCAACAGGTCTCTGTGTTGGTTTGGTGTTCATCACTGAAGTTAGTGGTGGTCTGAAGTGGGATTTCACTGGGAGTGGAACTAAGTCATCAATGAAGAAACTTGAACTCTAGAGCACATGTGTGAAGCAAAACAATTTTTGAGTTATTGTGGGGGAGCAATGCTACTTTAAAGGTATTAAGTTCTTTGAACTGCTGTGGTTAGAGAGTGCTGTTAGGTATCTTCTTGAAAGTTGAGAATGCAGAGGAACTCAGTAACAGGTTTTTCCAGTTTAGATTCATGAAAGGCCTGACCATAAAATCATAATACTCATGTTATGTCCTTTAGCGTCACGTGATTGCAAGATAAAATCCTGATGTGTTCCAGCTTTTTCACCCCTTTCATAAACAAACGCATGTAAGTCTCGAAATAGCTGCAGTACAGCACATGAAGATCCTTTTTGCTTTCTGCTGCCCCCCCATTTTTTGTGCACAAAGGTAGGACTCCCCTGGAGAAGAGAGAGACATCCTCCTCAACAAAATTCTATCCACAAACCTTTTTGTCCTGCTAAATATTTTGTTTCACTTAAAAAAAAAAAAAAATTAAAAATTGTTCATGTAATTGGCAGTTGATGTTTTTCCAAGTCCTTTTGTGTATTTACTTTCCCGTTAAGCAATATGCTAGTGCAAGAGAGTACATGCCAGTTAGGTTAGCAACACGATGTTTTAGTTCTCACTGAGTGCAGAAAGCCCAGAAATCTCATTTATCCATGCCCCAAACCCCCCTTGCTTGCCTTCTGGCCTGTAAAATTGCCTAGCCTAATTCTGCAAAGCCAAGAACTTAGGCTTAAACATCCATACCTCTTTATCTTTTTTTTTCCCAGGCAGTCAGTTATTTTAGAAGGCAGTCTGTGTCAGTGTAGAAATTGTTTTATTTAAGAGTAGGAAATATTTTTAATAGAACATGTCCCTGACACGTTTATTGTTAGGAGGTATGTTGGGGGGGGTGTGTGTGTGTGTGTGTCTCTGAAATTTTGGACCAAATGCATGGGTTTTTTTATATTGGGAGCATAGAAGTATAAGCCCTGCAAGAAAAATACACTTTAATTGAGGTTAAAACGTGAATCTGTATTACCTGACTGTTTTATCACATAGTACGATGACTTTTACTCCGTTCACTGAATTTCACTGGTGTGACCAACAGCAATATCAGATCACGCCAGCCTTCATTCCCACTAGTAAAGTGGCTTATTTTTCTGGGACATTTCTAGTGAGCTAAACTAGCAACTTAGAAGAACGTTAATTGCACAAGTGCGGTAGAAGACAAGGTAATTTGCATTAAAAATACCAAATGTATTTTGAGAATGTCTGAGGGAAGGGTGTGTGCCAGGGTCTGGCATTTTTACTAGCTGCCTAGTTCGTGTGTGCTGTTTATTTCAAGGCGCAGTGGCCTAGGAAGATACATGGAAGTAGGAATTTGGTTTAGACAAATAAGGTGAAACTTCTTAAGCGTTCAGGAGAGAATTTAACTTGGGGAATAGTAATGCAGTGTGATGGGGGGGAACCTTTGCCTTTGTGCCTACCTCTGCTTTAAGACTGCAGATGTTCTGGGTCTTGGCAAATCACTTTCCTTCTGACTCAGTTCTGCATATGAAAAATGGAGATTATGATACTGACTCATACTGCAAAACACTCTCAGATCCAAGGATGGAAGACTGTAAGACCTGGGATTTAGTGTGTTTTTATTGTAGCGAATCTCACCAAATTCAGTGATTTGTCTCTCTCTAGTTAGGGTGTGCTTTCAGTTGAGAGAGAGAGGTTTAGGCCCTGTCTGTGTGTAAAAAAAAAATAGCATCATTTAACTTTTGGTTTAGCTTTAATTTATGGTATAGCTAGTACTTTACCAAAACTGTTTATCCTGATTTAAAAGTCCTAGATGACAGAGAAAACTCAGTGTAGACAAATCCTTCCTGCTGCCTAATATTTGGTTTCTGTGCCCTTTTCCTTGCAAGCATAGTATGTTTTCTGATGCTATTCCTTTTTTTTTTTTTTTTTTTTTTTTTTTTTTAATTTTTCTGGGTAGGACTGCTCCTAAACAATGGACTTGAGAGGGCTGGACGTAGCACAGGGTGTGCTGTCTGTCCGCTGACGTTCGGTCCAGGATGCGGACGGTGCGCGGTGGTGCGAAGGGGCTGGGTTACAGCCCCCTCACCCCTTCCCAGTAAAGTCCGTATTGCTTGGCTGCATCGGCACAGGGTGTCTAAGAATTCCTTTTCTTTTGCCTGTCTCCGGTTACCCCAGCACGGGTGATGGTGAAAGCAGGTGCAAAGTGACAGTGCTAAAAATAGCGATCACAATAACTGTTCCTACATGCGATGGGGGTATTTCAGCTCCCCTCCCCCTCGGAGATTAGCTTGCCTTGCAGACCCAGGGAGTTACTCCTAAAACATTCAGACATCCCTGTATTTCTTTAAAGAGGCTTTTTAAAGATAGAGTTATCAATCCACTTCAGTTTAATATTGGCACAGAGGAGGGCACCGATTTCCGAACTGCTTTGGTAGAGCAAACAGCGCTGCTTGGCCACTGTCGGTGCTTTGCTGTATGGTTTCGCAGCTAACTGAGAGCAGAATGCAAAGGCAACAGTGAGAACTCCATTGAGAACTCCATTTCAACTTCTATCTAGAAAAACAATCCTTTTTTATCCTGTTCCTTCAATCCTCAACTTCCAAATAATAAGCCAGTGATCTATTAGCTTTAAAGCTAGATGGAATTAGGGGGTGAGGGATCCCTTTAGCATATTGGCTTTGGGGGAGGGTGAGGGATATGCATTTGCAAACGCAGGTCAGATTTTCTCGGATACTTTGTCTCAGGATCTAGGCATTGGCTCATTGCATGCAATAACACACAGATGTTATTGATTGTATTACAAGTCATAATTAATTTTTTGAAATTAAGCATTACTTAAATGGAAATGTTCTAAATAAAAAGAAACTAAAATTGCTCTCTTCTAGTTTTAGTAAAGAACTGAAGCCAGACAAACTAAACTTATTTTGGATATTCTGCTGTTTCCCTTGGTAACAGTCCTTATATGGGACAACAAAATCTGGCTTTTGTTGACTTCCTCATCACTTTCTGATTCTAAGACACTAGATGAATGCTTCAGTATTAAATTCACAAAAGCTGGAGAGTATGATTTACATATAACAATAACAAAACTTTGGCAGACTGTTTTAACCACAAATTTTAATTTGGAAATAATTGAATTCCTTCTTTTCAAAATTTCTGTGGTTTTGTTTTTGTGTTGTAATGGAAAATTTTGCACTTCTTTATGTCTAACTTGCAGTCACACTGCACTACAAAAATCTGTGTGTAAGGACAAATAACAATTGAAGTCTCCTTCAAAGGGTGTATATTGAACTCTAAAAATAACCTGGAGAAAAACCTAACTTTTAACTTTTCTTAGACATGTTGTGATGTAATAAAATTACATTTCAAAAGATGTTCCCTTGGAAGAACGTAAGTAGTTGGTTTTGGTTAGACTTTTGAAGAATTTGCATATACAAGGCAGGTATGCAAGTATGGGGGTACACAGGTGCGAGGGGGAGCAGACATGCACCTGCATGTACCAAGGAGGAACAAGTATGTGCAAGATAGCAAAAGATGCAGAATTTAAAAACAAATAGGGGTTTTTTTTCTAACCTTTTAGTGTAAGGAAGTTTAGCTTGGGTTTACATTTGCACTGAGATTGTACGTTTAGAATAGGGTATGAGCCTTTCTACTTCCCCTGCTTTGACTCATGTTTTCGGGCTTTCTTCTTGAAATCACAATTGACAGAGATCGAATGCTGTCAGTTAAAAATCTCTGATTTTCACTTTCACTTTGGGATTCTTGGAGTTAGTTTAAAATTGGAAGGGATATAACATATCCTCTACAATGAAGGCACTGTAGCAGGGCTCACTGTAGTGACCTGTGTGCATCATTGTCAAGTCTGCCAGCGCTATAGTGGCAAAAGCGTACTGCAGGCTTTGACCTCGGGAAGAATGACCAGGTGTGGTACCATGCTTCTGTAAAGTAAAATTCCTTTTCCGTAAGTATGTATTTTAAAACCTGGTATGGACTGTCCTGAGAAAACAGACCGGGTTCTTTACATGACTGTGGATTTGTCTGTCGGTCCCAGTTGGAGGGCCTGGGACATTGGGTGGGAGGCTGGATGCTGCTTCCAGCTGACATTGTCTGTTTCCTACTTAAATAAACTAACAGGGTAAGTTCAGAACAGAGGAAAAAAAAAACCCAAAACCTCTTGCCTTCAGAAGTGACTCTCCTCAGTACTTGCAGTGTAGGGCTTTTTTTTCCTCATAGCTTACTAAAGCCCCTATAGGGCCCTAAAGCATGTCTCTGCTTTTTTTCTCCCGGTACCCTAATGCATGTGTGTGAGTTTCTTCTGCCTCTTTGTACAGTTACAGACTCCGCATGGCCTCTAGATGTCCCTCCTCTTCTTCGCATAACACCAGCACCAGGCAATGCAAGAAATCCAACTGCACCGCATCCCACTTCTTCAAGGAATAGACTCTTCTGCATGTCCAACCAAACCAGGTACAGCAATGCAGCCAGGCGCTGCCACGGGAGGATGCGCAGAACTTACCTAGGTTGTGGTTCTGTGGGCAAGGAGTGCAAAGCGCTTTACAGATACTATCTGAGCCTCAGAAAACCCGCGGTGTCGGTGCTCTTGTAACTGGTCACTGATAAGAAAGCAGGCGTGAAGGGGGAGAGCTATGTCAGAAAAATAGGGTCTCTCAGTTAAATCAAGCACAAGGGACAAGGTCTTCTCTAGTGATGTGTACTTATATACTCTGGATCAAGAGGATCTCTTGGGGCAGAGTCAGCTCTTCAGCCTCATGGAAGATGGAAGGAGAGTTTTCTTCTGTTTATGAGCTTTTAAGAGCTGAGGCGTTGCTCCTCTGGATCCTGTGGGGAGCTTGAAGATGGTGGTAGGTTTGTGAGGATGGGGTTTGTCCACGTCTGGGAAGGAGTGGTATTTGTATCTTGTCATAGTAGTGGGCAAAGTCCTCTGAGATATTTTAGGCTGAATGGGTAAACGCTGAACAAATATTAACTCTGACCAGAAAAAGTATGCCTGAGAATGTGTATTATGGCTGGCTGCTTTGGTTGAATGCCAGAAGCTCAAAGACCAGTATCAGAATGCAAATTGCAGTGCCATGGTAACATACAAAAACATTACTTGGGGTTGTGGTGAGATCAGCTGGTGAAGTGGAGCTGTATGGGCTTGGACAAATTAATGGCCTGGTCCAGTGTTACTGGTGAAGCTGAACTGATTTCCTGTTGGTTGACTTGAAACAAGACACTGTCTTCTACTCCTTCATTTCCCCACCTGTAACATGCAGGTAATCACCTCCTTTATACTGATGTAACAGCTAAGGAACATTATACTTATATGGGTAAAGCTAAAGGTGAGAATGAGTGCCAGAAAAATCAAGATGCTGCAGCCTGAGATTTTATTCTTTGTTAAATATGTTCCAAAAAATAACACTGGGGGAAAAAGTTAGTAAAATTCTGAAGTCTCCTACCTCCCATTAGGGAGTGGTTGCTAATGAAATGTTAACATCCCTAACTGTGGCATAGACCATTTAGTTGTGGGAAACCCAAGCAAAAGTTAAATCATGGGCATCTCTTCCGTGCGCAGCACTCGCTGAATAACTTGTCCTGCTTCCAGCTCAGTGTAACGGGGCAGTTACTCTGACTACTTCATCTTAAAGCTGACTCTGATTAAATGCAACTCTCTGTGTATTTTCAGGTACTAGGAACTTTTGACTGGAAAAGGTGAGGTGAAGTAATCCTCCAGCATTATCCTCTCCTGCTTTTTCTCGGATGAGGTGAGACCGGTTCCTCAGTAGATAACAGGGACAGCGGTTTCTTCTGCTGGAAGCAATGGCACGCTTCTGTCATATTGTCCTTCCTTCTAGAGGGAGAGGGAGAGAGCGCAGAGCAGGGCTTCTGCCTTCTCCAGAGAGTGATGAACTGTGGATGCTGGTGAGAGGGTGATCTCAGGGTCCCCTGCCGCGTGGAGCCCATGCATCAACAGCCAGTGGGATAGCGTGGAGAAATGTTCAGACATTTGCAGGCAGATTAACTGTGTTCAGAGGGTTGTTGGGTCTGGATGAGTCTCCTCTTTCTGGTAGAACACAGAGGGGTTTAACATACTATGCAATTAAATTCTGAAAAGACTGTTACATCATTTTAGTTTCTACTTTACATCCTAACGGGTAAAGAACTGGGCACCCCACAAAAATCCACTGAAGGGAGTGGTAGGTTTTGCTGAGGTTTCCACATCTGAAGTCTGTGGGTACCCCAGTCTCTTGACTTTGTACCATTAGCTTTAATGGGCATGATGCCATTGCTTTCGAAGTGCGTCAGGACCCACGTTTTTTTTGGAAGACCACCTGTTAAGTGATCTCTGTGAAATGCACTGATAGCCCAGTTTCATAAAGGGACAAGCATCCATTCCTTAAAAGCTGCCATTACATTTGTTGCCAGTCTGGTACTCTTGTTATAGTCAGGCTTTATTTATTTAATGAGAATATCAAACACAGTATCAAGCAGTATCAAGCAACACTTTTCCTTAAATACGGAGCTTGTGTTTGCGACCCTCAGTACAGACATATTTAGTTTCGGTGGTCCTGTAGACAGGGCATCCATGAAGGTAGCTGGCAGCCGGTAAAGACAAGTTGCAGAAACATACAGGTCAGTTGGTAAAATGCAGTGCAAAAAGGTCTCTTACCTCTTGCTCCAAAATGGTGACAATCACACACAGGTGCATCATCTGGCAGGGGTGCTTCTCCATGCCCCTGCAGATCTCGCCTCTGAGATGAAGGGTTCCTTCTGTCAAGACAAGTTTTTGCAGGATCCCTGCTAATGCAGCGTCCAGGTTTGGGATTTTTCAAGAAGGTCAAGGGGGTTGATTGCCCTATTTCCCCCTTATTTCAGTCAATTTATTCCTCTCCTTGTCTTTGCACTCCACACAGATAAGCAGACATCTGTGTATGCACACGTTAGTTAAGAAAAAAATAAGTGCCCGGTTGATACTCCTTCCTGCCACCCTGAAAAAGTCAAAAAAAGCATCAATTTTATATATATCTCTTCATATATATATATGACATCTATATTAATATATATGTATGAAATTGCTGAAAACAGTTAATTTTTTATAGTTTTGATGAAAATCAAATTGTTCAAAATGAATACAAAAGCTTTAAACAAGAAACACTGGTTTTGTTCACCGTAAAAATGTTTTAGCTGCGTGTCGTTTGAGTTGGAAAGAAAAGGTCTTCGGGATGTTGTATTACCTAGCTACACGTTTTTTGGATAAACCCCTGTTGGAGGCTTTCTAAGTGCAATTGTGGTTTGGGGGAAGGCTGAGATGCTGAGAACTAGATGAGCCATAAAAAGCTACATCCCCTCCCATGTTGGAAGTGATGCTTCCAGTTCAAGACTGTGAGACCGTTGAGATGCAGGCTTTGCGGGGAGAGCTTGTGCCATTGCTGGCTGCTCTGTCTCTTTCCTAGAGTGGAGAGTCTCTAGGATTTGTCCCCCCTTGAGCTTTTTGCTAGCAATAATTTCCTCTTGAAATATGTGATGTACTAATTCCAAACAGGCTGACATTTTTCACAGCAGCCTCAGAAGACTGAGATTCTCATTCTTCATTAAAACTAGCTGGAAGTGAGTATCCAAATCTGCTAGGCAGCTTGGTAAATCTTGGTCAGATAGCACAGAAATTAAGTTTCCTGGCCTTATGTATATCTCAAAGAAGCTGGTGTGCACATACAGCTCTCTAATCAGTTCAGCTCATTTTTGTTTTGCACATTATCTTTCTTTTTATTTTCTTTCCACATTTTCTTCTTCCTTTCATCATCTAGTATTAGTATGGTAAACCCTGTTTTTTCAAACAGGAATTATCTTCCTGTGTGTCTGGACAGCATCTAGATCATTTGAAAAATGAATATACAGTGCTGATAAAACCCAGCTCCAATATACTCTGTCTTAAAGCACCAGTATGATATGCCCTTGATTTTCCCAGTGCAGCTTTGTTAGGCATTTTGTGGAAGATGACACTTAACTGTATAAATTTTCACTGGTCACTTGAGGATTGTTGCTAAGGAAGAGCTTTCTTGCCATGCAGCCCAAATCCTGCTGTAAACAATCAGTTCTTCTGAAACCCACTCAACTTCCAGCAACAGTAAGTTAAATTAAGTACGGAGTTTCTGGCACGGATGCTGCTGAGTTTAGTGCCTTTAAGGCATACCAATGAGGTTATTAGAGGTCACTTTTGTGCAATTTATTTTTGCTGCTTTTTTTAGAGTGGTATTAACTATAATAACAGACAAACTCAAGGAGAGATGTAAATTGTTGTGATATATGAACAGTTTTCCCAGAGAAATTCTGGTTTATCACACAAGCTTGTAAATATGTATTTACAATTTTAAAAGCACGTCTTTATGTCCCTGGTTGTAAATGCTCCGTTTTTAAAGTTTTATAACATGTGTTACTCAACCAAGAGACCACAGCACACAGCTTTATATTGTACTGGTCTATTTGAAGGATCCATTACGGTCTAAGCTGTGGCAGAAGAATATCCACGCCACTGACAAGAAATAACCGATGGTTGCACCAGACTTTTCATCATTTTCCCTCAGATAACAAACGCAGTTTTGGGGGGGAGGGTGTGGGGGGTTGATTTTTCTTGCAGAAAAAAGAATCAGTTCAAAATGGTGTCATTTCTCTAGAACGACGAGGATGTTTTATTCACAGCAAATTCAGGAAAGTATGCCATTTTTTTTTCTCCCAAGGCAAAATTTCACAGTTTTGCAGCAAACTTTTAACCTCCCCCGTGCCTGCTGATGAAACGTGAAATTTTGCCCTTGACTAATACCACAAGTTCTTGTGAAGATTCAAGGAGAGGGTGGGGGAAAAAAGCTCAGGTTTTGCATGTAGGAATTTGTGAGGCTGACACCGGTAGCTCTGCAGTGCTCTCATGACAATGCTGATACTGAGAAGTTTATTAAAAATAAACTGTGTGGAGATGTGGTATTACCTGGTTGATGCTTGGGTTCTGAACATTGCTCTGGAAGACTGAAAGCTCTGTTGTCTGTCCGCCATGTAAAGAAAAAGAACAACAATAAATTAATGTGACAAACCGCATCATGGCAATATTTATTATTAGTTCAGCAAAGGAAGTCTTCAAAACGGAGATCCAATGTTTTCTGGCTCTGAAATGGCTGAATGGTTTGGGGTTTTTCTGGTGGGTGGCAGGAGAGAAGGAAGGGGATAGAAATGTCACCTTGGTCTATCAAGCTCCATGCATGCGAACAGTAATTACTGCAGACTGAGCTCTCCTGACAGCTTCAGACTCTGGGTCTACACGCTTGGATAAGCAGCACGCAAGCTCTTTGTACTTTGGACTCTCCATTCAAAGCCAACCCTCTTGTTGAAGCATTGCAGCGTTGTGGAAGCAACGCAATACAGTAAATTTCAAGGGTTGCTGTCCTCTATCGGAGGGTGAAAGTTTGAGCAGGGCATGAAATGGGAGGGTTTTTTGCTTCCTAGAAATGGTCCCTGTTTCATTCGTCTCTGTTAAAGGATATGCTCCGTCACACCACCTTCGGGGGGAGTTTTATACCTTGTCCAGGGCCATGGGACTTGGCACTTCTGTAAGGGAATCGCTGAGGGTCGGTGGGCAGCCATTCATCAGTGGTGCATTAATTCAGCCACATTCCTTAAAAACTATCAGATACAACAAATAGGTTTGGGAACAGCTGAAGTATAGGTATTAATATTAATTTCACATAGGCTAAAAATGGCTCTTTCACCCCAGAAAATCTGAAGATTCCTTATGCATTACAAATCTGACCTGTTAGTAAAAAATCACTGTTGTCACCACTGCATGTCATTGCCTTGCCTGCAGCAGCCTAACAGTCAATCAACCTCCTCTTGCAGCGTTGCAGCCTACCTGATTTTTATTAAATGGCATTCAGTTTCAGTTAAGTTTTGAGTGATCAGATTTTGCTGAGCTGTCATTCCCTCCCTGCCTGAGAATCTTCTGAAATATTCTTTAACTAAATAGCTACATACTTTCATTCATCTGTCTAAGCTGTCAGGTGAAGCAGCACTAATTACTCCTTTTTATAAGAGCTGTGGCTTTTTTGGGAGAAGACTACCTTCAAAAACAGGTAAGGAGAAAAACTTTCTCATAATGAAGCTACTGCCTTAATACTGTTTACTGTACCACTGTATGTATCAGGCTGCTTGCAGCTGCCAGGAGGCAGGAGGATGCAGACAACGTGGCACTGCCAGCGACAGAATCCCCTCACAAAATCTCAGTTAGGAAAACTGATTAGGCTGTTTCAGTCTTTGGTGGCAGTGCCAATTCTAGTAGTCCTTCAGGGCTATAGGACATGCAGAGTATTGTGTATGCTCAGGAAAAAGACCCTTAGTGGACATGGAGGACACAAGTACATCACACCTGAGCTCCCCAACAGCTTGTCATCTCGTATGCGAGATGGGTCAGCTGTGGAAGAATGGGAGAAATAGAAATGCACGTCAAGCGCTGCTGAGTAACCTTTCCCTGGATTATGAATGATGGAGCCTTTCACCTTGGGGTCGTTGCCTGCATCAAGCCAGAGTCACTGCTCGGAAATCGTTGTGGCTGATGACTAGCAGCCTGGGTGACATGAGCAGCGGATGCTCCCAGCTGGCTCGCGCAAGGGTACCAGAGGGCATACAGAAATAGCAATGTGCCTTTCGGTGCAAGAGACATTTCTCTCGGTTTAGGGATGAGCTAGCCTGGGAAGTTGACAGAAGCACGTTCTGGCCTGCTGATTGTGAACAATCGACATTTATTCTCCAGCGAAGAAGAGGAGGGGGACAGACAGGTGCTTGGGGGTAGGAGAGAATTTCAAGCTGTGCTGCATTTGTTTTACGACTTGCTTTGCAGCTGCCTTGGAAGAAGAAGAGGCAGTTGTTGAAGATTAGACTGCTCTGGAAATATTATCTTAGATATGAGATACTAATACAAGTACCCCCCCTTTTACTGCTCTGCTAAGTTTTGGGTCCCCTGGACTTTAGCAGGGCTTAGCAGGGTTGGTGTTCTTCTTACTAATTTTTTTTTTCCCTTGCTTTGCTGGTGTCAATGGCTGTGCAGAGAACTAGGCGAGAGGGTGTTATCGCCAGGCTCATCTTCTCCTCACCCCTCCAGCTGAAGCTCTGTGGAACAGACTGTTTGGGGACCAGCATTACATCAGAAAATTTGTACTATAAAACATATTGCTTGTTATTATATTCGCATCCTGTCCTCTACACAATATATTTACTCTCTTATACATTGAATCTTCCTATAGCCAGGGTGCTTTAACTGATGGACTCCCTGCACTTCATTCTTCGGTTTCTCTATTAAGTGTAGTGCTAAGGCTTACCTAGGGTGTATCGACTTAGGAATGCATCTTAATTTAACCTTGAGCAGTGAAATACCCAGACTATTTCCTTTAGCACTCTGTCCTGGTAGATAATGTCTGTATCTGAGTTCAGCTTCTCTTTGCGCCTAGCACCAACTGATTAGAGTCCCTTCATAGTTGGTATTTCTTTTCTACAAAGATATTTATACATTAAGCAAGCCATACTTCAGTCCATACTTCACTCTTACTTTTGACAAACTATCTGACGAATTCTTTAAGTCTTTCAGAGTAGGACTTCCTCTCTCTGCACCACTTAGATAATTTTCTTCTGCGGCATTCAAACTTTTATTTTTTGGACAGGATAAACCCCGACCAAATACAATTCTCTTTCAGCCAAGAATTGATGGAGGTATAATCTGAAGGAAGGGAGAAATATGTTTCATTGCTGTCTCTGATACCAAATCTTAAGTGCATTGCTTCAACATGCTACAAAATACTCCATTTTCCTTGCATGACACAGGCATCAGAATTGCATAAATGTTCCAGAACTGATCTCAGTAGTGTTGTCTGTGGAGGAATAATTGCGTCCATACTTCCCCATGCATGCAGCCAATGATTTTGCCAGCCCTCCTTGTGACAGTGGTGTGCTGGAAGCAAATGCAAAAATCCTTATCTGTTACTTTTTTTCAGAGTCTCTGCCTTGTAACAGTGAAACACTGACTTCTGACACACAAGAAATGAGTTCTCCCTCTTTACCATTCCTTGCCAATGACATCTCATTAAGCATAATATCTGAAATTTTCTATGGTATTTCCTGAGTCGTCCTCCATTCCAGAATCCTTTGCTACTAAGAACATTGTTGTGAATAACCCCCATTTCTTGTACAGGGTATTTCTAAAGATGTTAAGTATCACTGTAATGAAACGCCTATTCTATTGATGTAATGAGTTTAACTGAGTTTCTTTCCCTTTCGTACATCTTCATGTGGCACATTGTTGTCTGTTCAATGAGATAATTAGATATGGAAGAGAAGCAGATCTTCATTAAGCTGGCATTTGCCAAGGCTCTTCTGTCCTGATGTGAACTGCTTCTGTGCTGCTGTCACTGTGGGCCGGGTGCTGGAGGTGCACAGAGCTGCTCCCTTCGCATTTCGGGACTTCTGAACTCCCTGTCAGATCGACTGATCATCAGTGTGGAGAAAATGAGTTGCTACAACCTCATAAAATTACATGGGGAGACTTGTCAGCAAAGATGTTAGTCGTTCCAGACGGAGTGCTAATAAAGGTGTGTTAGATGGACTTTTCATTGCACTTGGTGATTTGATGGTAACTCAACTGCGGTGTTACTAAGCTGCTTGTGTTACTGCATCAGAGGAAATTTCCTGATAAACAAGTCAGTCTGGCTCCATCAATGAATTCCTCTGCTAAGCAGAAATGTTATAACCGTATTGTCTCTGACCGGGAAGCTGACGTCAACCTGGGGTAGAACAAGGCTCTTCAAAGAAGGGATGCCACGCAGCGATCTGGTAGATCCCAGATGAAGGGACTAGACTGCTTAAAGTCTCCTGCAGTGTTATTTGTGTGAATTTTTCCTTTGAAAAGGAAGCAAGTGCCCAGCTGAGATTGCATCTCTCTTCTTCTTGGTAATCAAAAGGCGCACGAGACCAAATCTGCCCCGTAGCTGGCTAAGGCTTTATCTGTGACAAAGCTCGCAGGAAGCAAGCGCAGATAAAGAGAGTGAATTTTCATTTCTAGAGATGGCTGTCAGAAACACAGGCTTTCAGAGCCAGTGATCACCCGAAAGCCTTAATGACTGCACAGAACTCCCATGGAGAAAGTGAAGGTCCATCAGAGCAGAACCGCCCGTGAGAGCTCGGTCCGAGGTGGTCACAGTCACTGGACATCTTTTGTGTTCCCTTTTGGGGCCCACAGGGCAGCTATCGGAGCCCCACAGCGATAGATGCTCTTTGCTGTGTATGGGATTTCCCATTAACCAGGCTGCCAGACAGATGACTCGGGTCTGGCAAGCCCTGCAGGCACTGGCAGAGTGCACCGTAAGGAGACGCTGGGTGTTTTGAGAAGGGCTGGCAGAGGTAATCAAGTTACCTGGTTGGGGTTTTTTTGCCAACAGAAGTCTTTTCATACATATTTGAGAACGCTGCCATTTGGTTTATGTCTCATTAACCTTAAAGGAAGCTGAAACTTCCCGGTTTAGCAGGGAGCTTGTGTTAGGAAGCAGAAGGGCAGAATAAGCTCCCACTTACTTATGGGTAGGGATCAACCCTCTCTACTTCACCTTCCTCCCGTGCTGCCAGTGCAGCACATGCACATGTTTCATTCACTGCGTGCGAGCACAGCACCTCTTAAATTGAGCTCCAGTGTCTTAACAAGGGTCACATTATTCCTAACCCTAGTATTTTTCCTTTTCACCTAAAAAGGTAAGCTTTGAGTCAGGTTATTTATCTGTTTTATTGGTAGTTATTTTCTATGTGGGGTCAATTGCTGTAGCTGATGGAGTTAGCAATGACACCTGCAGAATGGGGGGGACCTTGAGGAACCTTGTATATGTTAAATAAACCTCAGAGTGTTGTGGTAAGGACAGAAGCCCAGAGGAGGAAACCTGGCATTGGATCCTGCATGAGACTGGGCACAGCAATGCAGTTGTCAGCTGTGTGAGTAAAATTCAGCTGAGCTGCAGTGAAGTGGAAAATGTCATAGGAAAACTTCTGTACCTCACAGAGGGTCATTTCTTAGGAGCAAAATGTACTGAGCTAAACTGGAGCATCCCTTGGCCTGCTGTTCAGAGTAAGGATCAGGCGGTGGTGTGCTCCTGCACTGCTGATCTCTCAGCGGCTTGCTGGGCGAGAAGGTAATCGATGCTGAGCAGGTACACGGCTCCCAACCCACCCCGAACGAGAGGGCTTGTTTTTTGCTTTCTGTTTTTTAGGGACACGTACTGACTTGATCTAATGGCTGCAAGCTGTGAACAATGGTGTTAAATGAAGCGTGGCTGCTCAGCGTGTTGTGTAACCGTTGCTGCGCGTTGTGCTCTACACAGTGCCCCATATAGAACCATCAAACCCTGCAGAGAGCAGGAGGTGGTGGTGAGCCTGCTGTCCCCCCAGCACCGTAGCTACAAGGCACGTTCTGGAAATCAAACAGCAAACAGGCTTTAACGCTTTCCCACTTTCTCTGTTCCCTGTCTGGGAAGATTTCTTACACCCAGGGTGCCCATCCTACCAGTGAGAGAGACCTTGGCACCTGCAGAATACAGATTTTCTAAGACTTTTGGGTGGGTTTTTTTTGCTTTTCAAGAACCTTCAGTGCCCTCTCCTAATGCATAATGGAATTGGGGAGAAGGAAAAATATATCTGTGAATTGCTCTGCAACACTAAACCCCCTGAAATCTTGAAGAGCTGGAAAAGTTTTGTTAAGGAAATAGGGGAAAGGGACTTTCAGGTAGCCTCTTGTGTAATTTTTTAAAGTTTTTTAATTATGCTTTAATATTTCAGAGCTAGATGCAGCTATGCGGTGGATTTTGCAGAGAAATTGCCAAACAGCTCTGGGAGGGTTTCCTGATATGTGATCAGGAGTACATGTTGCACAATGTGATACTGGAGGTAGAACTGAGTCTAGCCCCTTTGCTCTTCACTAACACCTTCCCACCCAACTAAATGCCACTCTATATCAGCTTTTTTCTGACATTCCAAATAATTTTAGAACATGCTCTTGTAGGCTTCAAATATCAGCAGGTTTTGCTCAAATAACAGTTTGCTCTGGGCAGCTGGGCATGGTCAGAGAGCGCAACAAGCAACAGAGTAAGGAAGGAAGAAAACAGCCACGGGAATACATACCTGAATATTGAAGACATGCGGACCGAATGGCCCAATTTTTGCTTTCTTCCGTGTAATAGATGAGAAGGTCAAGTTACATCTCTGTCTTCTTGTGAGGACAGAAATTGTTCCTGTGTCTTTAGCAAAATAAACATGCAAAGATGTCTCTTGTTTGTTTGGGCTGTACTCTGCCATAGCTGATCTGAGCATAAAACCATTTAACTCATAGAATCATAGAATAGCTTGAGTTGGAAGGCACCTTTAAAGGTCATCTAGTCCAACCCCCCTGCAGGGAGCAGGGACATATTTCAACTAGGTCAGGTTGCTCAGAGCCCCGTCCAACCTGACCTTGAATGTTTCCACGGATGGGGCATTGACCACCTCTCTGGGCAACCTGCGCCAGGGTTTCACCACCCTCATTGTAAAAAATTTCTTCCTTATATCTGGTCTAAGTCTGCCCTCTTTTAGTTTAAAACCATTACCCCTTGTCCTATTGCAACAGGCCCTGCTAAAATGTCTGTCCCCATCTTTCTTATAAGCCCCCTTTAAGTACTGAAAGGCTGCAAGAAGGTCTCCCCGGAGCCTTCTCTCCTCCAGGCTGAACAACCCCGACTCTCTCAGCCTTTCCCCACAGCAGAGGAGTTCCATCCCTCCGATCATTTTTGTGTCCCTCCTCTGGACCTGCTCCAACAGGTCCGTGTCTCTCCTGTGCTGAGGACCCCAGAGCTGGGTGCAGGATTCCAGGGGGGTGTCACCGGAGTGGAGTAGAGGGGGAGCATCCCCTCCCTCGACTTGCTGGCCATGCTGCTCTGGATGCAGCCCACGATATGCTTGGCTTTTTGGGCTGCAAGTGCACATTGCTGGCTCATGTCCAGCTTTTCATCCACTGGTACCTCTGAGTCCTTCTCCACAGGGCTGCTCTCAATCCCTTCATCCCCCACCCTGTGTTGATACCGGGGGTTGTCCCAACCCAGGTGCAGGACCTTGCACTTGGCCTTGTTGACCCTTATAAGACTCACAGTGGCCCACTTCTCGAGCTTGTCTGGGTCCCTCGGGATGGGATGGCATCCCGTCCCTCAGGCCTGTCAACTGCACCACTCGGCTTGGTGTCATCTGCAAACTTGCTGAGGGTATACTAGATCCCACTGTCTGTGTCATTGATGAAGATATTCATTATAGGAAGGAGCAATCTCATGGGAGCCAATAGCTTTCACAGAACCAGTCTAGCAGCTGTTAAAGTGCTAAATCTGCCAGTTTCTTTGGACTTGCAGGAAGAGGGAGTAGATACAACAAAGTGATAAAGCTGGGATTTTCTGGGCAACACTGATTCCCAGCTGAGTGTCCACCCTGAGCAGCGACATTGCCAGAGGAGCTGTGCTGCCTGCAGCAGAGACCAGGAGATGTGACTTCAATTCCCAGCTACTAAAATTTCTCCAGGTGTCCCTGGGCAAGTGCCTTTGCCCCTTTCTGCCTCAGCTGCCTGCAGAAAGGGGCTAAGAACACCACCCTGCCTCACCCGGGGTTTGAGCTACCTGCAGGTGAGTCGCATGCTCTACCCTGGGCTTTCTGTTGCTATAATCTGGCAGTTTCGTATTTCCACCTCGGTGTGTGTTTTCCTAGCCGTGTGGTAAGCTTTCTTCCCAAAGAAAGCCCTGATGACTCACGGAGGACAAAATCCTGCAGAGCTCCTGGAGTCAGCCTCCTTTGCATTGGCAGAGGGAGTTTTTAAAATGAAGATGAATCAGCTGTGTCAGACTTTCCTGGGAGTTAACTCTTGGCCCCTCTTCCATGCAAACAACCCCGACTGGTATTTACACTAAAAGAGTTCCAGCAACGCAGTGACCGCAGCCCCGTGGGAGGCAAAGTGCTGGGCAGCCCCCGGGCCGGTTTGGGTCCCAGCCCCCGGGCTAATTTGGGTCCCGGTCCCCCGGGCCGGTTTGGGTCCCAGTCCCCACCGCCTTTCCCTGGAGCATCCCAGCGAGCAGGCGGGAGGGGGTTAAGGCAAGCTGCTCTCTGCTGCCTGGCTGAGTTAGCACTTCCATGTTGCCTCCAGAAGAGCTCCCGGGAACAGCGGCTGCATCAGGGCAAGGGGAGAGGGAGGGACACTGCAGCAGGGCAGAGGAAATGTTATTTAACGGTGGCTCCAGTCTCCTCCCCCTCGCCTGTTTTGCTGGGGGAAGGGGAGAGAGAGGGCTCTAAGGAAGGAATAAACCTCGGGGTGGAGGCTAATGCCGAGGGCTGGCAGAGCCCCCGGGAGCGGAGGCTGCGGGCTGCTGCTGCCGTTTGCTGGCGGCGGGGACGGGGGGGGTCGCGCAGCCCCCGGCCCCGCTCCTGTGCCGCCGGCTTCGGCAGCTGGAAGCCTCCTCTAACCTCCTGAGGTGAGAGCTTGGGCTCCAAACGCCGGCGAGGAGCAGAGATCTTTCTGGCAGCCCAGCATCTCGGAGCGGCCCCGGTCAGCCGGGGGGGTCGGCATCCCGGCGGTACCCGGGACCCTGCGAGGGGGAAAACTCCCTGTTTTTCCTCCGGAGGAGAAGTGCCCCAGCTCCCGGACAAGGTAGCTGCTGGGTTTGGACACCTCGGTTCCAGGAGGCGAAGAAAAGAGACTCGTATCTCCGCTTTGACTATGGCAGATACCCCCGAAGGGGTCAGCCCCCACCGCCTAAGGCTAATTTGAGCCTGAGGCCAGCAGACCTGCCTAGGACACCCCGCAAAACTCCTGGAAGAGGCAGAGACAGGTCTCAATGAAAATACTGATGACGCTCGAGTGAAAACGTGCGTGTCGTTACTTTCCCTTGAAAAGCGAGAAAGGAGCATCCTCCGGGCTTGGGAAGAGGCATCGTTGCTCAGTGGGGGTCGCATCCTGCCCGCTGAGGATCTGAGGGGGACAGGAGGCTTCTCACAGCTGCTGGGCTCTGCCCCATGACTAACACAAAGGACCCGAAGAGAGCTATGGACTCCTCTCCCGTGACCTCCAGCTCTGCGGCAGGCCCCGTTACCTTCTCGCAAGTTTTCGGGCAGCAGTGCCAGCTGATGGAAGCAGGTAAGAGAGGAGCGCGCGCGGGTACAACCTTATCGTCCTACATCTCACCTTCTGGTTTGCAGTGTCGCTAATCTCTTCCCTCCCCTGTCCTGTTTCCCAAGTTCTTCCCCAAACTTGGTGTTTTCCAAAGGGAAAGTTGGAGTGACCCCTGTTGAATTTGCACGCCTGCCTCAACTTCTCCCAAACCCACTTAAAAGCTTTGTGTTCAAACAGTTACAAATTTGAGGCAAGGGTTGGGATGTTTGTGCGTTTCGGGTTAATGTGGACTGGAACTAGCTGCTCTTCGCCAGATAGTGGAAGCTACCATTACGTTTAGAAGTGTACGCAACGTGTATAGCAACTTTTCCAGTTTCAAAATAATGACATTCAAACTGGAGGTTGATTTGCTGTTTTGGAGGGTGACTGTTGCAGCACAGAGCATCTCTAGGTGTGCAGATCTCTGCTTTGGTAGTTAATTCTATGAAGGACAAACTGTTTGGGTTTTTTCCTTTGCTTTTTCTGGCTGTTCGTGTTACTGTAACACCTAGAAGCTCTGTTCCTTTTCACAGTTGTTTTCATACGTTTGTAACATCCCTACAGATGGGCCTGATTATCTGTTGTCTGTGCCTTTTGGATATTAAGGAGGGAGCGTGTAACATGACTAATCCCACATTTTCCATTTTTGCCTCTTGCTTTTCTTACTTGCTCAGCACAGGTGCCCTGAAGCACTGCTCCATTAAGTGCCCCGGAGCTTTGCGCTAGCATCCTCCTTCATACCTGAGTTCCCAAGGCTAATAGATTGGCATAATGAATTTTACAAGACTTGCTCTCTTTTTCCTGCTTACAGGTAGCTCTGAGAATGGATGTATTTGTTTACTTGCGGGTGTGGAGAAAGCCTGGGTTTTTGTAATGATACCATAACAACACTTCCACTGAATTTCTAGGGCTTGTTTTACTCGGGCCTACTGGTGCTTTCTTATTTCTGTTTGTGATGGTGCATATATCTTAGCAAATATGTTCTCCAAAGTGTCCCATCCCCTCTTTCTCTCTCCTCTTTTCTCTCTCTTCTCCCCAACCAATTCTGTAACTAATGATGTTTGGATTGTAGTGTTTCTATTTACATGGTGAGATCCAAAATATTATGTATTAGGGTTTCGCTGCGACTTCTGTTGTGCCTCTCATAGTGCTTTCACATAGGTTGAGCTAGGAGAACGACTCGTTAGCTGACAACTACTCAGTTAATCAAGACTGTGATCATGCTGCTACCTCCAAGGAAATGTCAGGCAGTTTTTCAAGAGGGTTTGGTATTAATCTTTCATCTTATATGGCCTGGGATCAGTCCAAAGTCTGTGGATCCATTATGTCAGATGTTACACAAAGAAGAGATGTGTGAGAGAGCCCCAGTCCTGGGTGAGCATTTTGTTTTCCAAATTAGTAAGACCAACCAGGTGGGAAAACACAGGTTGTAATTTTAGTTTTGCTTGCTTTTCCCTTCCCTTTCTTACAGGGAAACGCCAGCAAGGAAACCTGCGAATCTAGGGCTTTTGAATCCCACCTCAGTAACTCAACCATAAGATTTTTTTCCTTCTGGTGGATCATTTTGGTAGGACTTTCTAGATGTCTTCTCAGGCACGCGCAGCCTTCAGGTACAAGGTGCGGTGTAAGGATGGCTGCCATGAACGGCACTGACATTCCAAGCAGATGAGTAGATTGCGTGTGTGCGTGATTTACATCTATGTGAGCTTTCTATTCTTATGGCAACAACAATATATATTTAGCATACCCGAGAACAGAACTTCAGTTGATGTGTTTGTGGATATGGCTGTGTTTATAGGGTCTTGCAAAACTTGGCTGCCCAAGCTGTCGCTGTTCTCTGGGGTTTTAATGTGGGCAGGAAGGATGCCCTAAGGAAATGGGAGTGGACACAGGTTTGGGACACCAAGCTCCCGTTACTTAGTCGTGTCCTATGCCACCGAACAAATGACATTTGGGATAGAGCCATAAAAGGGCCCGACATCATGTAGGGCTGTGCAAGTGCCTTTATAAACCATAAAACCAGATCTTGCCCTCTGTGATTCTTTTGCAACAACAATTTCTGAGGAGCTATGCTGAGTCAAGTTCTGACCTGTACAGTCCAAATTTCACGAGCAAGACTTCAGTACCACATCACTGTCACTGATGACATTAGGGCTTTTTTAATAACACTGCGATGTGCTTGAATGATAAAGGTCCTGGCCTTAATTAAATGTCAGACTATGTGCATGGAGAAATGCTGAACTCTAAATAAATCACAGACTTGACAGCACAACTTTCAGGTACCACCTGGAAAGATAGGTTTTCTATAGCTTCTGCCTTTGTTACAAGGACTCTTTTCCTCCAAAGCACCTGCAAGAAGAGCTGGGGTCTGCTTGCAGAACATGCCTTAGGTTTTGTGCAGCACTATCTGTCCTCAGGAGAGAGAGCGGAGGGTGCGTGGCAGCCCGTTGCAAATGGGTGTCCCCTCTCACCTAATGCTGCTCTTCGATAACTGGCTCTGAAAAATGAATACTGAATGTCTTGAAAGTTAACTTTTCTCCTGCCAGCTGCACATCTTCCTGTTTGATGGAAGACTTGAAAAGTTTTTTGTGCAGCTGATTCTGCATAATTGGCTGATTATTCATGCATAGTTTTTGTAGATTTGCATAATACCCTAGGATGTACTATGGTAATCAGAATATTAATCTAAAGAGTATGTTGTCATATGGGAGTCCCACTCCAAAGCTGTTTTGCCCTTTGCACAAGTGCTTGATCTTTATTTAACCTCTGAAGCACTGTTTACTTGTACATTACATAGGATGCTCTTTTGAAAATTAGCTTTCTATCTTTCTATTCTACCCTACTGTACTGTTGCTGCTTACCTTACCAAGTTTACTATGCCTCAGTAAATTTGTTTGTTGGGATGCGTTCCTTGCAATCACCTGGGGTTTTTTATTTGCACTGAGCACAGGGAATAGTGCAGATTGGAAGACTGCAACTGGCTTAACTCCCCGGTTTGGGAGCTCATTGACAAACAAAGCTCCAGTTTCCCAAGGCAGTAAATCCTTGCTGTTGCAGGCATTAAATTTACCTGACGCCTGAAAGATCTGTCAGTGTTGCCTGGGGACACGGTCACCTTTCAAGAGAGTGTAATTTCAAAAGAGGGACTGTAATTCCTATCTAGAATTGCTCAGAGAATAAGGTTTTCATTTAATGGGCAGGCTGTGCAGGTTGATTGGTTTTTCACCTGGTCCAACTTAACTACAAGGCTGGTGATTTCCAAAAAGAGGAACTGGGAAAGAGGTTGTCTTCATAACCCAGTCCTAAATCTTCCCAATCTTGGCTGAAAGTCCTGTCTGCCAGGCAATGGTGGAGGATCTTTCTTGTTTGAAGCATAAACGAGTCTGGCACAGATTTATGCTATAAATTTTGCTAATACCAAAATGAAAGGCTATAGTTTTTTTCCATTTGACAGTTTCTGAATTTAAAAAAAAAAAAAGTTGTCTGAAAGATTTATGATTGGCACTACCAAACTTAAAAATGGGCGAGACTAAGATTTTTTTTGAAGGGTGTTTCCTCTCTGCCCTCCCATGAAGTATTGAATATATGGAGCAAGACCTGATCTCAAGGACAGTTGAGGGCTCTCTTGAAGAATTAGGCTTAGCAGAGAAACCACTTACTTTATACGCGGGCAAATTCCAAGCAACTTGTTCAGCATAATGCAGTTTTCTGGACTTACTGCCATGTACTATTCTCTGACTCGCTGCTCTGATAGATTAATTGTCATTTTCCATTAATTCTTTGGCTTACAGATGCTGATGATTTGTTAGGCTCCCTCCCCCCCCCCCTTTTTTTTTTTTTCATATCTTGCCAGTTACTTTTCCATTGGTTATGGAAAAGGGAGCTTGGTTCAAGATGTGGCCAGAATGCACAAGAAATCTCAAGTAATTTGGAAATCATCCAGACTTAAAGATGTTGCACTGAAACTTTTACATATTATCTTTCAATTATGTATATATTATCCAGTATGTGCATTTTGTGTCCCACTCTGATGGTTGCTCCACAAATGGATGTGAGTTTGATTTGGCTACCAAGTAGAAAATTACAGACATGATGCTACGTTCTTAGGAGTTCTTCTATGGAAATTAATGTAATGTGGCTCAAAGCTTTTGCCTTTTTCCCCTGGATTTGTGGTTTAGTTCTTGATCCAGTTCCTCTCGAGGAATGCGAGGTAAGAGAGATGCGCCATTACCTATGCAATGTATTTGTCCTGCAGCATGAAATCCCTGGAATCTCATCTGGTCCGGCATCTTATTGCAAACAAAACGTTGAATATGCAACATAGCATTCCTTTGTCTGGTGCCCAAATATGGTTTTTAAACAAACAAAACAGCATTTAAAAAAAAATCTGCTATGTACCCTCTGATTTGGGTGAAGTTTTCCTTGGGATCTGGGGTCCTTGAAGCGGAGTGCAAATCTGATGTGTGTTGAATCTGAATAAAGATGTGCCTTGAACTGTGAGCCAAGCCTAGAGCTCTGATGAATTCTAGGTTGCATTTGTGTATCTGTTTTACGGAGATATGCTCTAGCTCTAAGTTGTTGGTTTTTTTTTTTTTTTTTTCTGTGAAGCACAATCTGAGCAAAACTTTACCTTAAGACTTCAAAATACAGGGATGTTTCCTTTAGCACCTTCTCTGCAACAGCAAGGTGCTTCTCTGTGTAGGTAAATGGGAGGGGAAAGAAGCGTACTTGACATTGAGCAGTACTCGGACAAAACTTACGGCTGTGATACGAAGTAGTGGCTCTCTCACGGCAGAACGTGCTGCACAAGACGTCTCCCACCTCAAGCTGCAATGAGCATAGGGAGCAAACAGCTTCCTGGGGGCCTGAACCTTGCTCGAACCTTGCTGCTCTCCCAAGCCACTTCCAAGTTTTCCTTTCCTTGCAGATGCAATGTTTTCACCTCCCCTTGGGCAAACCAATCCCACCCCCCTCCTTGCTGCTTTGCACCAGGAAAATGCCAGTAGCAAAAGGAATTTTCAACAGTGTCACCAATGAACAGGGAAACTGCGAGCAGGGTTCTGAGTCAAAAGCGAAGCACCTTGGGAGGTAGCAAAGGTACCGCTGTTCCTATTGATGCTCTAGCCAAGGAGTAATTTGGCCCTTGATGCTGTTTGTGTTCTTTTTTTTTTTTTCTGGGGAAGGCAGCAAATTTTCCGTGAACAAATTGGAACATTGAATGTTTCCTCAAGGAAATACCTCTGTTTGTTGCATTGGACACTGTAGGTGCACTGACTTGCTTTTAAGTGATTATAAGGTGTTGAGTTGACAGCAATGTGCTGCCTGATGAGAAAAGAAGCAGAGAGTCACAGAGCGGACGAATTTTCTAGTGCACAAGTCAGGTCTGAGGGAAACCCAGCTCTGACAGCTTGGTAAAGGAGCAGAGTCACAGCAGAGCAGGGAGGGTTTTTTTTTAAAATAAAACCACAGATGATTGCTTGGCTGTACCTTACTGCATTTCCATGTTGGACATTTCTCTGCCCAATAACTCCTTTATGGCTAAGTCCTTTGTTAAGAAAACTTTACTAATGTCATTGCTGATCTAAAGCATGTATCAGGCAATAGGGGAAGAATTTATGGGAAAATCTCAGCCCCTTGTAAGATGTTGAAGGAAATCTCTGACCTTTCAAAATGAGGCTGAGGAGATGAATATTTACCGTCTGCGCTCTCATATTTTTTGTCCTTTAGTCCCTTGTGCATTTTTCCATGATTTAATTAAACACCAACCAAACAGGATCTGGTTTCAAACCTTTTACCTGGATCTGAAGTGGAGCACAGGTGATATGGTTTCACCTTCTTCCCAAAAGCTGAGGTTAGTGGTGCCCATCATGCACTTAGGGAGCCATGTCCCTCTCTTATTTTCTGCCACATATATACAGTGAAAGACGATTTAATGGGTTCACATCAAAGCTGTGATCCTTTCTGGTCCTGGGCTTCCTTGAGTACAATATTCAGTGAGCTCAGGCTCCAGCTACAAGAATATTTGAGCAAACCTTTTGTGACAGCTCTTCTTTCCTCCTGTGGACAACAAGAGAAAACAGTCAGCATAAAATTTGCTTGGATCGGTTGGTTTGAGACCACGCGGAATCAGGGCTGGAAACGTGTTCCTTGGTACTTAGCGCATTAGGTTTCCTACATGCATTAGTCAGTAATAAATTTTTCATGGTAACAAGTTGTTTCATTTGCTCTCCCAAGAGAAGAGGTATGTGTGTATATAGCAAAGAGACTTTATTTCCAAAGATGATTGTAACAGCCTTGTTTAATTAGCGTGCTGCAGGTTAGGTCCGTGGGCGACGGACTTGTGATGCTCAATGCAGGTACCAGAAGCTGTCAGGCTGCTGCCCAGCCCTGCGGACACCTGCAATAGAAAATTGTTTACTCCAGCATTACAAAATTAAGGCCTGACTGTTATTTTGTTGACATTTCATGGCAGAGGTGGGAATGTTGCTTTTTTTCCTTTTACTAAATCTGCCTGCTGTTGAAGATTTCTGTTCCCTTGGGGTGGAGCTATCATCCGAGTTTACATCCTGGTATTATGGCAGGCTTCAGCAGCTTGCAAGCAACGGGCATAAATCTCTGCGCTCATCGCTATGGTGCTTGAGAACATGTAGACGAAATCCCTGCCAACTTCCCATGCATGATATTGTCATGCTAAATAACCTTGTGTGCGTTGGTGTAGAAAGAGGTGTCATTTTTATTGAAATGAAAACCTGTTTTTTCTGAGATGACAAGAGATGTATCAGAAACAAACTACTCCAAAAGCCCTTTGAGTTTTGTGTTTTAGGGGAAAATAGGATAACCTGATTCTCTCTGGGGCTAGCTCCAGCAGTAGGAGGAAAAGTCATTTACCTCTCCCCAGAAAAGCAGTAAGTAAAAATCCTTTTTAACAGATTATGTGCTCCTGCCTGAGCTGAATAGATTAAGGGGTCACAGAAATGAAATGGGAAGATAGCTAATATTTTTCTTTTCCACCCAGTGGAAAGAGCTGTTACTAGGGGTAAAAAAAAAAAAGTGACATTTATCTCTCTTCGCTTTGTTAGGTAGTGCTGTGCTCCCCAGGAGGAAAACAGCCATCGGTGCCATGTGGATGGAGTTCATGTGCTGTTTATACCTTTTATTGCTTTACAATATTCTCCTTTTAATCACACAAATATTGTGCCATTGCTACTTGCTTGGGAAGCCGCAGGTGACCCAGGGGTGCTGTACAGGGCTCCAAAGGACAAGGGGACAAAAGACAATGACTAGCTAATACTCTAGAAATATTAATGTGAAGTGCATGAGAAATCAATGGAGACCGCATTTTGGTGAGCAAAATGGGGTATAACGGATCGGAGGGTTTGTTATCTTCTGTGACTGGTTTTCCTGGTCTTTTTTTTTTTTTTTTCCAGACTTGAAAAGCTCATGGGAACTGCAGTGCATGGCTGAGATGATGGCTCAGGGGTCTCTTCCAGCAGAGCTTAGCTGTTTCTAATGGCCAAATCATAGATAGTGTCCTGAGGGTGACAGGTTGTACCTGCTTGGAAGAGGGGAGAAAAACAGTATTTTCCAAAAACGGGAATGTAGGGTGTCTGGGTATTGAAGAAGTGGGGAAAGCTGGACTTAGACTGCAGCTAAATCCACATTTTCAATGGTGGATCTGGTGCTATACCCCCCAAAGTAGTACTCTGGACTTCTGGGCTCTGAATAAACAGGTGGCAGCAGCCGGGAGCTGAGCAAGATGCACCGTGCTGTGGGTCTGCCTCCCACCCTCACCATGGCCAAGTGACTCCCCTGTCACTTCTGCCCCGTGGCAGAGTCCCTTGTGCTGGGCGAATCCACACAGACGGGGTGAATTTGCTTAAAACCAGACCAGCACAGAGTAGCCATTGGAGGGAGGAGGGGGCAGTGACTGTGGGCATACTCATAAGTATGAAATTACATATACATACCTACATCTCTATATATAAAATACACAGCAGGAGGGATTTATTCTTCAAACTGCGAGGAAAAGCTTTTCCAAAATGTTAAGACTGCTGTATGCCATTAAGTATCTGACAAAAAACCCCACGAAAAGAGAAAGAAAATATTGAAAATATTTTTCTTTGCATAAATTAAATATAAATTGTTCCCTGTCATCTCAATCAAGAGACTCAGTTATTACAGCATCTGTATACTAACCACTTGCCAGCTGATTTACTCCTGATTAAATTATGGGTAGCATTCATCTGCACTCCTGACGGACAAATTTGGTTTTGTCAATGAATGCTCATGAATAGTAAAGTATACGGATATAATAATTGTTCAAATTGAAAGCAACCATCATATTTTTATGACATCAAAATAATGAACTGAAAACATGCGTATGATCAGATTTGCAGCTACAAACATGAATTAGTTATCCTGTCTTTCTTTGGAGGTCTCTGAGGCAATTTTAATGGCCATGCATTGTTAAAAGGAAAGCGAAAAGACAGACATTAAGCAAGATGTTTGCCTTTACTATGGCTTTATCCTATTTTATGGTAGGTGGGGATTTTTGAGAATCGTGTAAATGGGTATTTTGCCTAAATTCTGATATGAAATAATGAAAGTATTTTACTAGAACATATCCAGGCCATCAACATTTTAACCGGGGAATCAACTGAGGTACTGCCTTTGTACTTTATCATCCTGGCTAATGCAATGGCTGCGATGACGAAATTAAAAACATTTGAGCCTTTCCAAAACAAAATGTTCTTACAGAGCCAAAATACAATACTCTTGAAATATGTATACATTGTCCCGGCTTTGTATGAAATAAAATATAGGAAGTCGTATGAGCTGGGGAAACTATGTTTGAATTCCATTAGTTTTTGTAATGAAAGTGTAGTGTCATCAAACCTCTGTGTAAAGAGGAAACAGGTCAGGATTGAGAAACTGAGGGGTTTTCTGCAGAAGAGAAAGAAAATATTGCTGTGTCCCAAGGGTGGTGGCAGAGGGGTTGCAAATGAGGAATATTGCACTTTTGCGATATCACTCTGTAAAACTTGATCCGGAAAGCACTTTTTAACGAATCCCAGTAAAGCAGCTAGAGATGGTGACCTTGGAGCAAATAGCCGACAGCCTGGTTAGTTACCCAGGCCATTCACCTGGGTACAAGCTCTGCAGTAGTGCCGCTCTGCCAATTGGGCTTCGCTGCCTCTTGTGTCGAGAGTAAGTGCCAGGTAATTAAATTTATTTTTATTTCTACTATTCCTTTCTTCCTGATCACCCAATTACTTGAGCGATGCAATTATGCTACATGATCTCCTGTCCGCGTGTGTAACGATCACCAGTAGCTTTGGGTGCTGCGATCCACTGCTGCATCCAGGTTACAGGGACCAAGCGCCCTTGTTGCCGCTGTCTGCAGCGCAGTGTGTTATATTCTGTGTGCACAGTACCGACTGTCATTTGCCGAGGAGGCTGAAACTGGTGCCCTCAACTAAATGGTTAAAAAAGTAAATAAGTTAAATTTCAGGAAATTCAGAGTGTGTCTGTAAAGGCTTGGCAAAACAAAAGACGTCTGATGCTCTGAGTGTACTCAGAGCTTGCAGCAAAATGAAACTTCATTCTCCCTGCAGCGTCTTTCCGCATGGATAAAAATAGTTTCTGCCCCTCATTTGAGCTGTTCAGGTTATCTTAGAGATGCCTATTCTTAGCTTGATTTTGCAGACGCCGAAACAAAGGTACAGTGTGCTTCAGTGGCTGCAAAATTAAACAGCTCAGCCTCAGATTTGCCAGAAATAGCCCTGCGGATTGCTGACGGATGGCGCGGTGACTCTGCAACACCTCTGGGAAAGGTGCAGCAGCGACGGTGGGCAACGCAAAAGCTCGCGAAGCATCAGGGCATCCCAGAGCAATGGGATATTCTGTTCTGTGCAGCCAGCGAGGGGAGAGGAAAAGGGGTCAGCTCTGCCCTTCTTCTGAGCATGAGCCTGGCCTGAGTTGTGCACAGCAGGGAAAGTAAGCCTGTGGAATTCCTAGGAAAGATTCGCTGTTCATACACTGTTCTCTAGCTGTTCCACACCTCCAGTGGATGCAATTCATTTTTGCATGCTGCCACTCCAGAACCCAGTTACATGGAATTTTCTGTAACGCTTGATCCGAACACAGCTATATCTGGAGGGGCTGGGAATTCCAGGTAACAGCTCTCTGTTCCAGCTCTGTTCAGCCCGAGCAGAGGAAGGCAGGACAAATCCTGCATACCCCTCCAAGACTGCTTAAACCTTCCAAAGCGGTGGCTGCCAGGCTTGCTCTGATACGTGGAGGATCCCTCGGTTTTATTGGTTTGTGTTCAGTGTTCAAGGCTGCCATGATAAATGTCTAACACAAAGACCTTGTGTTTCCGTGGTAAACAGTACTCGTGTGCTTAACTAGGAGTGTCCGTGTAATTTCTATAGGCTTTAAATAAGGGTTTAATGCTTTCTGAACGGACTGTAAGCTGTGTGGGGCAGGTGCAGTGTGGTGCAGAGATACTTCAGTTCCCTTCAGTGAATTAGAAATATTAAGAGTGACCTGGCTGTGGCATAACAGAGCTCTGGGTAGGTTAATTTAGTCATCTAATCCTTATTTTCCAGCTGCTGCAGGTGGAGCTCTGAGCACCCATGCTAGCTCAGGTATTTACCCTGCCCCTGGCAGGCAGGTTTGCACTCCAAGGGAATTGCAGTCTGTCTGCAAAGTTACCTCCTAATTTGGAGGTAGCAAAGTCTTTCCAGGCATTTCCTGGGGATATTCCTCCCAGTAGCTGTTAAAAAGGTTTTCAGCTTCACTGGGTATTGCATTAGCAGGTTGCCATGAGAGTTGTCTTATTTTCCCTGCTGTGTTAAATATCTCCAGCACAGTGTGCTTGAAGGGCTCGGTTTAGTCTGGGAAGATTCCAGTTACGTGTCAAACACCAGGTTAAATCAAGATGTCATTTTTATGATTGCAAAGGAATTGGACTTCCTCCTCTTTCTTTCACCTACGGGCTGGTGACGATGGCAAAGGACTTTTTAAAAAATAGCTCTACCTTGACTTTAAAAAAAATCTCACTAGATAATCCAGCCCCTCTCTCAGCCGTGGCTCTTCATCCATCTGCAAGTGGCTATGGCCGGTACCCACAACTTGAATAATTCTGTTTTTCTAGAAAAGCTGGTATTTTTAAAATAGATGTCCTTTCTGCTGTGGTGCTGACCCCCGGTGGCCGCTGTGCTGGTGTCCCCTTCTGCGGTGCTGGGGGAAAAGAGCTCCTTGAGCAGCTGCTGTGTGGATCCCAGTTTCCTATCAAGCTCCTGTTTTTAAGTAAAGTTTTTAAGTTTTAGGCAAAAAAGTCTGTTTCTTGGAATGTAGTCTGAGAGGCAGCACAAATGTTCTCAAAGAAACATAAAGCTTGCCTTTTCTCTCTCTCTTTTTTAAAAATTATTATTATTTTATTTTATTTTCAGCTTGGGGAATATTTTTCCAGTGGCCTATTGAAGAACTGAGAGCAGTTTGTTTTTCATGAGCTTATCTTTCAATTTGCTGTGTGTTTGTTAGTATGCTGATAACATACTGACTTGAAAACCGATGAGCCATCATCACAAATTCCTATGGATTTGAGTCAGGCTACTGGTATGGGCAGCCCCAGCTGAGTTGATTGCTTAAAAAAATGTAGGAAAAAGACTTTTTGGGATTGGATTTGTGTTCCTAAATGTTCTCTATAAATAGATGCAATTTCTTAACGGAAAGCTGAGATTTTCTTGCTCCCTGCCCCCAAGAAGCAGGGCTTTAGTAAATAATGCGGTAAGTACAGCAAATACATCAAGAGTTATAAATGTCAGCTACCTGAACTGATAAGCTCGGTTTTGTTTTCTGTGAACAGTGAAATGCTGCTTTTGCAGATGCAAAAAAGCTTTCATCTTCAAGGCAAAAACTGTAAATGAACTAGAAGGGTAATTTAACACTCACAATTGTTAAATTGGATTAACTCCTGTAAAGATTCATAAACGTGTAGCAACCCCAGGAAAGGCGTTTCAGAGGTGAGATTTTTCCATGAAGTTCTGCATTTTTATTTAAAAACTGGTATTCCTTAGAATCAGAGGTGGCCAAAATAAGCGCCATTGTTTCATTTAATATCTATTAATATGTTAATATCTATTGTTTGCCATGTGGAAAAAACCAAAGACAACATCATCTCCAGCTTTCATGGAAAAGTACACAGAGGAAAGTTTAAAATACAAATGAGATTCCAAGAATCTAACTGCATCTAATGCTAATTATCTTATTGATCTTGAGCATTTTACTGTATTCCAGATACACCTAGAAGTCTGATACTTCAAATGTTGCCAACAATTAAGCATACATTTATGTTTATCCACATAAAAACACAAAGGGTGGAACTGCTGCTTTGCCTTGTAAGTAGAACAGGGTTTTTTTTAGCTGTTCTTAGTTTTTTTTCCCCTTGCCTTTTAGCTTTTATAACCCAGCTGGCCCCAGTTACCTGGGAATGCCCCAGTGCTTCTTGACTGCACTCCAGGAAAGTCCCAGTTTCCCTGTGGAAAGAGGGATTTTGTTTCGCCTAGCTTTCATTGAGCTTGATAATGTTTCACTTGAGGTTTGCTGCTTTCATTCTTGTTGATTGAATTAGGGAACCATGGCTTAAGATTGATGCTTCCCACCTCCACCCATTCCTTGGGGAGTACATTTTGTAATAAGTTTAAAATTATTAATGAGAGAGTGTGATTGTAATCGTTTCTTTTAAGAAAGGCTGAGTAGAAATTGTTAGGCTTTGATACCCGCGCTTGTGATCTTAAACAGGGATTATTGGTGTGTTGGCTTGTCTGTTATCTTTCCTTTTGTTGGGCACTTGTTACAGCTGCCAGTCCATGGCAAAATCTGTTTTTCTAAGTCTCAGCGCAGGGTCGGTAGATTAACGACAGAAAGGATTTCCTCAGGGCTCCACTGTTTTCATCTATAGGCGTTGGGCATTTTAAATGGACAAACATCCTAATCTGGCTAATGCTGCTCTCATTTAACTTTGCACCAAAGTTTTTGATTTATACAATGCCTGGGAACAGGCCAGGAGAGGGAGGCAGAGTACGCTACAAAGCAGAGCTCCTTTTGACTGGGATTCAAATTTGTCTGAGTTTATGGATACAAAAATATTTGTACTGCATCAAAACCACAAACCCACAATAGGGAGCAGCTCTGGCGCTTTCCTCTGCTGCCCGCAATCTCCAGACCATTGCTGGTGTCTTGCTGGTGGCAAGACTCTTGCGATACAAGCTGCTTGGTGGTGGTTCTCCAGAATTTACAGTATCAAGTGAAGCTGTTCGGTGCTCCAGGTAACCTCTCATCCATTCCTTCAGCCTGCAGTAATACCAACTGCACAGCCCTTGCAGTCAAATTCTCCTTTGCTGGTAGCTCGTGATTGTCCCAAAGATGGGTGGGGGCTCATGGCGGTGTGCAGAGGAGTCTGGCAGATCCTAGGTTGAAATCTAATTCCAAGGGACGATAGCTGTTTCAGGTTAGTTAATCTGTACAGATTTAGGTTCATTTCAGGGTATTTAGGCTAATGTAATGTAATTTGATGATGACAAGCGGCAGCATTTGGTTTATCAAATAGGCCACATCTGGTATAAATTAAATGTGTCCTGAGAATTTAAGCCCAAGAAATGTGCAGCTGTATGAATCATGTGGGGTTGATCTCACCTGCAGTAAAAAAAAAATTAAAAAAAAAAAAAAGGAAATAAAAATTTGAAAATCAGAGCTTTTGTGTCTATGGCTTTTTCTACTGTGAGAATTTACTTAGTTTCATGTGTCGAAGCCTCCCAAACTGAATAGCTAAATCCAAAAAGAAAAATTAGTCTTCTCTTGGCAATAGGTCTGCTATCTGCCATTTTGCTTTAAAAAAGGAGTTTCAAGGAAATAAAAAATATTTTGGGAAACTGTAACTCTTATGAGAGTCACAGCAAGGGCCTCTACTTCTGGGGATCAGTCCAAATTCATCAATGAGGTTTTATATAATTGTGCCCTGTATAAAAGTTTTATTTGAGGTCTCAGGCAACCTTGAAAATTCTTCTAGACTGCATCAATTTGATTTATTTCAGCTTCGTATTAGAGTAGACGATCTCAAATTGGCCTGGAGCACATGCACTGTGCTTATTACAGGACTTTGCCTGGTGCATATTTAGGATCGATGCTAGGACAGTCTGACCAAGGAAATGACAAAAGTCTTTGTGTCATGGGTAAGTGCAAGGAAAATGAAATTACTGCTAGGTGTTGCTTGCAGTACCCCCAGGAAGCATGGAGTTGCTCAGGTCAGAAATAACTCACCCTAAAATAATTACGTGATGGAAGCTTAGGGCAAGCTGCACACAGAATTTCTTGCCAGAGAAGAGGTTTTAGCTAAATAAAGTTCTGGTGAATAATTACTCTCATAATTCAGTGATAATCCTGTTGGGGAATTCCTCTCGGTAACTCTTATATTATTAATTAGCTCAACTAACGCAAGGGTTTAATAAATACTGCAACACTCTTGATGAAAAGTTATTTGTTTATTCGCATTTTACACGTGGCATACCTGAAGAATGAAGGTTTTTTCTCGTTTGTGGTAGGTACCAAGGTACCGTTTCACTTCTCAGACACAGCTGCCAGCTCTCAACCTGAGGGTTTTTCACACTGATAGCTCATCTGGAAACCTTCCCTCATCCCTCGTTTGCCAGCACAAAGCATGGCATCTCTTGCAGTTTCTCATCCAACATTGTACTCTGTCCATCTATACAAGAGACACTCAGGCATTTAGCCAGCTGTGATAGCACCTTGACTTTTTTTTTTTTTTAAAAGTATTAGGGAAAATGTGAATTTTATGTGTTAGGAGGCCTTGGTATCTTCTGGGTCTGGACCAGCGAGGAGTGGTATCGAACACCTCGAAAGAAAGGACTCTTCCAACTAGCTGGTGTATTCCTTAAAATCACAGCAACCTGACTCCAAACCCGAGCATTGGGAGACTCCTGCTGCGCCAGCTGCAGTGTGGGTGTTCATGTGGCACACGTTGGAAGTCCTGGGTGGCAACATGAGGGATCATGGTGGGATCAGGCTGAGGGAAGCAAGCTGGTCAGCTGGTGCTTCTTTGACCTGCTGATCTTTTTTTGTCAGCAAGTGCACCTGAGGCTGGGCTAACCTTTCTCCATAAGCAGCCTGAGAATTAGTTATGACATTTCTTGTTAGGAAGTGAACTCCATGTACCGTTTTCTGCTTATGTTACCAGTTTTTTTCCCCTTTACAAGTCTAAACCGGTAGCACTCTAATGCATCATCTAGACGATGATTTCTCCTGGCTTGATGGTCTACTCAGACCTCTCTAGTTTTGTAACTGAGATGTGACTGTTTTTATGGCTCTCTTGCTAAGAACAGCTAATCAGAGCGCCGAGCGACTGAAAGGTCAATGCAATAAGGAGCAACACACAGCCTGTGTTCCCCTTAGGTACCCACGTTCCCGTATCAAAGCCTGCTGTGGGGAGGGAACACGGCACAGTATGAACCTGACCTAGTGACAGACTAGAGCAAAAATGAGGAACGAGAGGCGTTTATTGGAAGTCACTCTTGTTACAACCTCAAACCCATAATGTCCTGGACTTCCTTGGGTGCTGAAGGGGGGTTGTTAGGCTGATGAATGACTCCTTTCATTTGTTTTACTGCATGGAAATAAGTGTGTCCACTGTAAGATACTTCCCTTCAGGGCATATTTTTGCATGTGTTGTGAAATGTTTTTCAAGTATCTGCTGTGGTGCCGTTATTTCCTTTAGTAAACAGAAGTAAGCATACGATGAGAAAGAAGTCGCTAGGGTTGTTGCATTATGGTAAAGAGTAAAGTGTTTGAAGAAGAGTGCTTGCCATGTTTTCTAGGGCTGATGTCATTAATAAATGGATGAATAATTAAGTAAACTTATACATAATTAACTCTGCAGTCTGTGGGCGTATGACCAAATTGGACAGACCTTTTGTCAAGGCACATATATTATTAGCCATTGGGAGAAATCTCAAATCTTTATGGAAAAGCAAGATTCTTTGAGCAAGTATTAGCTGTTTTCCTTGCTGAATTTCCAGTTAACTTTACTAGATTTTGTATTTATTTTACAAACATCCATTTCTGTTTTACTGCTTATGTCTCACCCCTACAGCTCATCATGTATGGCATGATTTCTGTCTTTCTGTACAATGCTTTAAGCTTCACTGTGTTACTGTATACAGTATTATTCCACATAGAAAATGATGTAGAGTTGCAAAACTTGTTGATGGAATTAAATATATTGATGGAATTAAATATGTAAAGCTCACTGTGATTCAGAGGAAATTAAGGGTGACAAAACTTGAGGTTCTCTTAGATATTTTTTTTTTCCAGGCTTTTATAAGCTTATGTTTTCATTCATATATATATAAAAAAAACTTAAACGGATATTGGGTGAATAGAAGAGTTATTGCAGATGTATTTCACTCTCTGTGAGACTGAGTTATTGGGTAAGGATCTGGTCCTTGAAGATCCTGAAAGTATTTTAGCAGCTCTGGTTCCCCTTTGCTGCTTAGGCTGTAAATGAGCAGCGAGCGGAGCAAGTGTCGGTGGAGCCATCTCCTCTGTTGTTATGGGAACACCAACGGTGGGGTGCCAGGGAAGGCAGCAGATCTTAGTTGTTGAATGACACGTAAAATCAGAGCTCTGGAAAGGACGGCTCTTTCCTCTTTAGAGAAATTTACACTCTTGCTTTTGCAACGATGCTCTGAAAACAAGCTGCCTGGAAATAGAGCGGGTTTTGGAGGTGTAATCCATGCTCGTTAAAAAAATATGCTTTACGTCCATGCGGTATTGCTATGCAGCCATCTGCATACTGTTACCTGTGGATGTGCATCTCCATCCTTTCCTGTGCTACTGCAATAACTCAGTCATAGCCGCTCGAGATGTGGGAAGTGCACGTTCGCAGCTCTCCCGAATGCCTTTTTGCAGTTTATTGAATTATTGTGTGCTGCAGGTCCTGAGGTTCAAAATAGGGTCTGCAGCGCTAAGCTACATCTATTTCACGCTGCAATAACAGAGGCTGTACAAGTGTTTAATACAAACCAACTTGCAATTTGAGTAGCATGTCGTCTTTGAAGCATGAATAAAAAAGATGAGGTGAAGTCTTGAGGGATTTTTCAGGGTGAGACAGTGCAGACAAGCCGGCTCCAGTGCAGCTGCGCTTTGCAGCCATAAATATTCAGAGACCGGTGGGTAAAAATCCTCACCCATGGGTGGAGGGGCACTCTATTTTGGATCTGCATAAACCACAGCACTTCCCTCTTGACCCAACAAATCTGGCCTGGCAGATGCTGCTTGTCCTTCGCCATAGCCGTGCACCCAGTCCACACGCTGCACAGGAAATATATATGGGAAAAATATATGTGGTTGTAAAGCTTCCTGGCAGTGACCATGCAGCTCTGAGTCTTGTAACTTTTGGAGGCTGCTTTGGGGGGAGGATATGCAAGCTGGATAGTTCAGAAGTTTATTTAAAGTGCTTTTTCCTACTTTAAGACAAGGCGAAGCCTTCTACATTTTGGAGCCCATTCAAGCATGAAGTTCTGAGCTGCAATGAAGTATTTCATTTCATTACTTTTCATTCCATCTTTCTTCCTAAAAATGTCTAAACCACACATAACATTAGAAATGCTTGAATGCGTAACAGTAAAACTGTAGAAACTTTGGCACTGTATCTGATTGGAAATTCAAATGGAGTTTGCTAGTGTGAATCTAAATCTGTCTTTCAACGTACTACACATGAAAAAAGGTGGGGATGATGTTACTAGAAGTTAGCATTTATGTAATAATTTGCATACATGATTTGCAGCATGGAGGTTTCTAAACAGTATCAAAGCTCATGTTTTAACGAATAGAACCAGGAAAATTGAAGATGTTTTCTTTTTTTTCTCTTCTGAAAAAAGTGAGTTGCTTCTAGTTACTGTGGTTTATTTTCAGAAGCACTAAGAATCCTAAACTCTTTCTAATGCTTCCGGAAATTACTTGCTTCTACTCGCTTGCCTACTACTGCAGGCACTCCAGTTGTAGCACCTGGACCTCACTGGTCCATTAAGTCCATGGAAAAGCTCCCCGGCAGCAGCTGGAGAAGGTGTGTATCCTTTTTGGGGCCCACAGAGCCGCTATGTCCCCTGTGCCCCCTCCCAAGAGAGATTATGCTGAGCAAGGAGTTTTATGCTATTGCGTACTTGGGGTTTGCATGGCAAGGTTTTAGTAGCGGGGGGGGGCTACAGAGGTGGCTTCTGTGAGCTGCTAGAACCTTCCCCAATGTCCGATGGAGCCAATACCAGCCGGCTCCAAGACGGACCTGCCGCTGGCCAAGTCCGAGCCCATCAGCGACAGTGGTAGCGCCTCTGGGAGAACAGATTTAAGAGGGGAAAAAGAAGTTGCTGGGGCACGGGAACTGCAGCTGGAGAGAGGATTGAGAACATGTGAGAGAAACAACCCTGCAGACCCCCAGGTCGGTGAAGAAGGAGGGGGAGGAGGTGCTCCAGGCGCCGGAGCAGAGATTCCCCTGCAGCCCGTGAGGAAGACCATGGTGAGGCAGGCTGTCCCCCTGCAGCCCATGGAGGTCCACGGTGGAGCAGATATCCACCTGCAGCCCGGGGAGGACCCCACGCCAGAGCAGGTGGGTGCCCGAAGGAGGCTGTGACCCTGTGGGAACCCCGTACTGGAGCAGGCTCCTGGCAGGACCTGTGGATCTGTGGAGAGAGGAGCCCACGCTGGAGCAGTCGGTTCCTGAAGGATTGCAGCCTGTGGAAGGGACCCACACTGGAGCAGTTCATGAAGAACTGCAGCCCACGGGAAGGACTCATGCTGGAGAAGTTCGTGAAGGACTGTCTCCCGTGGGAGGGACCCCACCCTGGAGCAGGGGAAGAGTGAGGAGGAGGAGGAGGAAGGAGCGGCAGAGACAACGTGTGGTGAACTGACCCCAACCCCCATCCCCATCCCCCTGCACCGCTGCGGGGGGATAGGTAGAGAATCTGGGAGTGAAGGTTCTGAAGAGCACGGGAAGGGTGGAGGGGTGGGGGGAAGGTGTTTGAAGATTTGGCTTTATTTCTCATTACCGTACTCTGATTGGATTGGTAATAAATTAAGTAAATTTTCCCCAAGTCGAGTCTGTTTTGCCTGTGACAGTAATTGGTTAGGTGATCCCTCCCTGTCTTTATCTCGACTCATGAGCCTTTCGTTATATTTTGTCTCCCCCTTCCAGCTGAGGGGGGAGTGACAGAGCGGCTTTGGTGGGCACCTGGTGTCCATCCAGGGTCAAACCACCACAGTACTTCCCCCCCCAAGACACATATTTTGCCTTCCAGGGTTATCTTTACTTGATTCACTAGATCATTTCATGTAACTACAAGAAAAATCAATGAATCAACTAGCCCTCTCCTTTTTTTCTTAAATATCATTGTTCCATGGTTGCTACTTTTAACTTTTTCATTCTCCTCTTCCTTGCTCTTACCTCACCAGAGGTTCGAAGCTGCTGTTCATCTTCAATTTGATAATACCACAGGTCTCTAGCATGTTTGGGAAAGACCCATGAAGGAAAGGGAAAATCCAACCCCATGTTTTCAGTGTTCCTTGTTGCTCCAGGGGTGAAAAAAAATTGAAATGTTGCAAGCAAGAAATGCAAATTTCAGTGTATTTTGCCAGCTGAAGAACTACAGATAGTTTTGCTAATTTGGAATTTTCTTCCTGTTTGGTTTTTTTTTTTTTACCTGACCCCAAATGTGGATTTTTTTTTTTTTCTTTCAGTTCTGTGTATCACCAACGCTGACAGTAATAGCCTTGTAACAGACATTGGTTATTAAAGGGAATAAGAAAGATCTGGATTAATTATCTGTGACTTACTTTCCAATCCAAAATAAATGCTCTTTAATGTAACCTTCTAGTCTTCCTGGAGAGACTTGACAGATGTGCTCATGCCTTGGTTTTAGAAAGAAACAAATAAGAAACCAATCAATAAATATCAGTAACGTAACATTTTAAATAATTTGGTTTGTCCTTTGCTGTCAAAGATGCAAATGCCTGTTACTCTGCTCAAAAGCTTATCATAAGAAATCCCCTTCATGTCAAGGAAAAATTTCTCCATATGGTAATGTAACCACAAAAGAGAAATTCTATTCTATTGATTATACCCTCCAGATATCCCAGTAAAAGAATCGTTATATAAAAACCAAGAGTTTTACGATTCTTTGTTGCAAATCTGATTGACCATTGTTTCTTTGGAAGATGCAATATTCTCTTTTTTTCCCCCTCTGTAAAAGCACTTTATTTTTAGGGGCTGTTCAGTAATTGCAGAGGAGCAGGTGTAAGAAGTCTGAATAACATCTGCGTGACTACAGATGAAAACATTATGACCATTATGGTATAATAGACAATAATATCTTTTGGTTGGTGTGCTAAAACCGTGGACATGGATCTCCCCGCGTATGTGCCAGTGCATACATTCCCCTTTTTCATTTTGACAGCTGGCCTGGGAATTGCAGTGTTGTGTGTTGTCTTCTTGGAGCGGAGCTGTAAATCACAAAACAACTATGTAAAAAGGCACCTCCTTATTCAAAAGTGGGTAAGCTTAGATAGAGATTTGATCTGCTTGGTTTACCAACAAAAGCTGGTTTTTCACTGTTGGTGCAACACAGGCGTACAGCTGTGGAGAAGCAAGCTGGGACTCTTTTCTTGTTTATCCATCACATAAGTTAAAAAAAACCCCAAACCCCACCCTTGCCTGAGGCGCTTCGAGCATTAAGACCTTTCTTTCCAATTTGGAAGTCAGAATAAGGTATTTCTGGGATAAATTATTTTAGCTTAGCAAGTTTTATCTGAAGGTTGGGGACAATATATGCAAAAATGGCCATCATAATTCTGGTTGTATTTCCAAATTTACGTGTACTTCTACTGTAGTAGAAGCATCTGTACAACAATACAGCAATACTTCTACTACTGTAGTAGAAGTAGCTGTACTACTAGAGGTACTTCTATCTGTTATCAAATCCTTCTACATCCAAGCTAATAGGTTAGCTGCAAAAGGAAAAATATTTTAGAATAAGATAAAAGGAGTTTTTCTGATATTAATCCTTGAAAAATAACCAAACATATTCCTTTCTGTATTTACCAGGTAATCCTTTAGATCTGACACTTGTGAGTAGGAGACATTTATGTATTTTACACAATGCTTTGAGATCAGTGGAAATGAAAAGCAGTATAATTACCCTCTGGCCTTTTATCTTTCTATGGTATCATCTCTAGAGAATGCAACAATGGGGTAGAGAAGCCTTTGCACAGCAGATAATCATAGCCATTAGAGGAAATAACGTTAACTTAACATCAACTGCATTTTTCTCAGTAAAATGTTGATATTGGAGTCTGTGTTGATCTGTTATTGAAATCATGCAGCCAAGAAACAGCCACACTCATGGTAGGGCCCACACATAAAACTGATTACTGAATACTCTAGTAAATTCTTAAAATACTCAAAGGATTGGTATTATCAAATGGGGAGGACAGGGGATGGCACGGGACACAAAGAATATGGATGTCTGCTTTAAGTGCAAAATACAAGTCAGCCTTAATTACAAATTTGCGATCAATGCTGCTGTATTTTGAATGTGTTGGTAAATAATTAATGAGTGAGTGCAGCACAAGGGTGAAAATTTCCTTTTAAAACTATCTTGAGTGAATGCTAGTGCTGGCCCTTTTTAGAAGTGGGGAAGAAAAGGACCAGATTTATAATACAACTGGAATTTAAAAAGTAAAGTAGCGGTTTTATTCAGTAGTTAAATGCACACAAAGTGTTTCACCCGCTCCAGTTTGTCATTATCGCTGATCCAGGAGCAACCGCTGAGCGAGTGGGACCTGTAATTGCGTGGGGAATATTTGCGCGTCAATAAGATCTTGACTGAATGTCACATCCACTTAATGGTATTTAAAGGAGAAAGGAAATCACTCTGTCTTGCACCCTTGAGAAAGGTCAGAACGCCAATTTATCTCTGTTTGTCTGAAACCAATTGAAAGTACGATGCAAGTTTGTCACTTAAGGATTTTTTTATTTTATTTTAAAATGGGTTTGTTAGGGGACAAAATGCTAGTAGCTCTGAATTCTTGTGCCATCGCTTTATTTTCCAAAAGCCTATGGGATTAAAATCCAGGTGTGGCTGTGTTCAGTGAGAGTTTTAGTGGAGAGTTCAATGGGGATGCTTTTTGCGTTATCTCTTGGCTATCATTTTGTGGGTAAAACAGGGAGATCTGTCTAGAAAACTTGTATGTCCTTGTATTATGTCAGATTTAACCGAACCTACCGTACCATCCAAGAACAAGTCAGTGTCTTTAGTGCAGCTTATTTGCAGAAGTGCTGAGAAATTTGCAGTGACACTTGAGGTTACTTGCGGTTGTGCCCTGGAAATCAGTTAATGTTCAGTATAATGCAAAATCCTTAGAAAACGCTGGTCCTGATAGTCTCAGACAAGCGAAATATTTTCTGAAATATTTGGAAAACTATGGTTATTTTTTGTTTTACCTCTGTCTTGAAGTACCTCCCTGCCCTGTAGGCAAAATAGGGATGATTATATCGTCCCATCTTACAGATTGGTGATAAAGTTTAATGTTTTTGTATTTATTTAATTTTCTTGTATACAACTTCGAGACATATAAAGGGAAAGAACAATGTGGCAGTAACACTATATATCTTATCTGTGATACATAGGGAACCTTTTTGTTGCACAAATGTTTTGACTACCGCATCTTCCTCCCCAGTGTGAGAATTTTGAAAATCTGCATTTACGTTCCCCTCTTTGGGGCCAGCGTGCCTGGAAGGCAGCAGCTATGTACTGTCATGGTCTGCCCAGAGCTGGCTGGTCCGGGCTTAGGTTTGCTCTGGGGGTTCTCGTTTGACAGGGTTTTGAGCCTAAACCTGCCGTGAGCTTTGCTGGGTTTGCAGAGGGATTGTGGCATGCCCTCCCGAGGTTTGCCTTCGGAGGAGCAGTAGGTAACACAGCAGCTCTGATCCCTCTAAACCCGCAGTGTTTGCACCGCGTCAGTTTGCTTTGCTCTCCCGTTAATTAATGTTATGCTACTGTCGCTTGAGAAAGGAGTAAATGCAACAAGTTGTAACTTAAAGAAAACCCCTCTCTCTGCCTGGTCCCTTAAACGGTGCGAAAAAGCTTTTCCAGGTGGTCGCTAACTCCTGGTATCTTTTTTGCAGGAGTAAAAAAAAAATCATTTAGTCTCTCTCATCTTGTGGTCAATCCCTTTTTGTCTACTTATTGTGGATAAATGAAAAGAAATCTTTCTCAAAAATGCATCCTGCTCCACCGCCCAGTGCCATCCCCTGGCCGTAGGGTCGATGGCTAAAACCCAGCAACTGCCTGAGAGGTTTTGGGAGACGGTGGTGTGATCCTGATCCCATGGGCTGTTTGCACACCCCTGGGCAGGACATTTTGCTGTTTCACTAGCAACAGCTGCCCTTTTCTTGTCTTGACCTCAAGGCAAAACTATTGCAATTTTCTTTCAGGATTGAGTGCTATGCAGCTGACCCATCGGTATTTGGAAATAGTCAGCAAAGGTGGCAGAAGGAACACTTTAGGGGTTAACAAAAACATCTTACCACCTTAATTTTATAGCAGAACCGGCTCAGATTTCGGAAGGAATAAATTGTCTTAAACCTGGGACGGCTGCAAAGGTGCTGTATTTGCGAAGAGAGAAGAGGTATCTGTGCAAGAAGAGGCTTGTCCCTGGGTGGAAGTAGCACATCCCTCTTGAGCTTAATTCCTTGCTGTCACTCCAGCTTACTGTTCAATGTGGCTGACAAAATTTTGTCCAGAATGCATAAAATGCAATACTATTAAATTCCAGTTTAATCTGTGGCAGAAAACAGCTACCAGTGCGTGCACAAATGCTGCTGTGATGAGTGTATAAGGAGAACAAGAATGTAAACTTTTGCGTGGTTTTGCAATGGGAGCGGAGGAAGTTTTGGACCTAAATATGTGGGCATTGCTCTCTGTGTTGCTTTGGTGCAACAGAGCACGGGGCTGACATCAACGCCACACCAAATGCCATCTTTAAAGCTTGGTAGTCTGATCACTTGTCTTTAATTATCATCATTCCTAAAATGCATCCTGATAAACTGTTGACAAATCAAGCTGGTACCATCAGGGTGATCTGTAATCGAGCATAAGTGAAGCCATTAAAAAAGAAGACGGGTCCCCTCATGTTTTTCTAGATTTGCTTTTGAACTGGTATATGAAAGTGCCAAGACAATAAGATTTTACGTGTTCTGAGATGAAGTGGCCTAAAGATTTAGGAAGAAGTGGGTGAGTGTCTAAATAATAAGTGATACCAGGGAAAACATCATAGGAGAGGTTTCAAAACATCTGTAGAATAAGTTACGCCTGAGATGCATCATCAGGAAATGCAAATATTATCAGATTTGTGCAATACTCGAAGTGATGAAGTGCTCCTTTGGCGAGAGCAATGCTGCTCCAGTGACACCGATATTGTAGCAATTTACCAAGTGATAAAATGGAAGTAATTTATTATAATTTTACAGGTTTTTTTTTTCATACGGAATGAAAGGCTTGATTGCCTCCAGTTTAGTCCATTTCACTCTTAATAATACTGATTTTACTGTATATTTTTCTTAGGTTTTTAGAGCCATTTTCTGAACTTGACACAAGTTTTAAATTTTAATGCAGTTGACAACATAAAAGCCAAGTTTTAAGAAATGTTATTATGGTAATTACATTTCCCTGCTGGAAGCTAATGTGTGTATTACACAGAAAAATACTTTCTGCAGCTGGGGAGCCAGTATAAAGGGACAGTCAAAAAACAAATAAAAGTTGCGAGCACACTTCAAGTCTTTGGTATAAGGTAATTTCAGTATGTTTGAAGGATTTGAGGCTAGTACATGCCTTCCAGTGCTTTTTTATATTTCCTCCCACTTCTAGTGAAATTTCTCCTAGAGATGCTTAATTCAGGCCTAACTTTTCTCAGAAAAGTAGTTGAGCTATTGTAATTCCTAATCCTGCTATATACTTTATGCATAATGTGAAAAATCAGACTAGGCAGAACAAGTGCAATGTTAGAAAAAACTCTGTGGACTATGAAATTTGGATGTGGTAGCAAGAATCACCCAAATTAATATTTTTAGAAACCATTCCCTAAGCATCTCCCTAGGGGTGGCGGAGTTCAGGAGAAATAAATTCATCAAACAATTTCTACTGCTTTATCTGCACAAAGCATTTAAAATAAGATGAGCTGGGGGAAGTCCTGGAGAGGTCCCAGAATAGATACAGCCACCTACTGAGGGTGAAAGGAAGATTGGGGTCATCTCTCTAGAAGGAGTGAAAATGGGTTATAAAAAGGCAGAGAGTGAGGGAGATGGGAGGGAGAAGGGGCTTGTTTGGCAGTCCCAGGGGGACAAATGGGAACGGTTTAAGCAGCACTGCAGACTCAAATGTAGACAGGAGAAAAAAGAAAAATAGATTAGGGTTAATGATTGTCCATCTCCCTTCTGCCTTGCACATGAGAGGCAAGGGCAGAATGAGATGATAATGATGCATGAATAATTACAATGACAAAATACCTGCCTGCCAGTGAGAAGTAGTGAATGAATTCCTTATTCATAGTTTTAAAGCCCACATATCTAGTTAAAACATAGCTGAGTTTGGGGAATAGAAGTCAAGAAGATGAATGGTTGGACCCTACTGAAATAAGAAGGAAGAGGAATAAAATAATGCATGTTGAGTATGAACACAGTACCAAAGAAATACATTTTGTTTCACAGATTATGTGAAAATAAGTGGTGTTCAGGAGAGCAGGCAGCACACTGCCCGATCGTCACTCTCTGTGGCAAAGCGTGGACGTGGTTAGAGGGTGGTCCTTTAGGGAAGAAGAAGAAACTTCTTTCCCCGTCTTAATTGGAGAAAAACCTATGTTCAAATCATGGCTGCAGTAAATCTTACATTATTTATACAAAGAGGAGGAATGGCTGAGAGTAGCACACACAAACTGGCTGGTAGCCCAGTGGCTGGGGGACCTGCGGGGCATGAGAGAAAAAGAGAGAAAAATCTACAATTTGTCTGGTTCGGATCAGCAAACTAAACTAAATTTCCCTATACTTAGGACTTTCTTTAGAAAGGCAAAAGGCTCCTGTTACTACCTGCGTGAAATTAATGCATCAACAGCAAGCCAGGGAGGCAAGAGAGTTTCAATCGCAGCCAAAACACGGCAAACTAGAAGTCGCTTGGGAAAGCAGTTTGGCCACATTCAGGCTCATATCTTACCATTTATATTAATGCAAAGGGAAAATCTAAGGAGGGGACTGAGTTTAGTTGCTCGCTGGCATCCCAATTTGCTGCTTATTGAGAATAAGAGCTTTGCTTGTTTATGTTCATCTCCCAGTAAGCAGAAATTTGCTGCCAGCAACTCAGGGTATCCTCTTAGCAGAAAAGCATCAGTCCGGAGGGATGCAGATTTGTGCCCTGCTGAAGGCTTGGAAATAAAATATCCAAAGGTTGCATTGTAACTTCTCCTCAGGAAAAGGTAAATGAATGAATTGCAACTAAGCATTAAGTTTAGGTAAATACTCTTTGGATCGAGAGGTCAAATCCTGCCCATTGGCCTCAGTCTACTATTATTCTATGGAGATAAACAGAGGCCATTCAGGGGAGACCTTTAAAAGACAACTTGGCAAATGCAGCCTGGGTGTTTAAAGACTCAAAGGTGCTTCCCATCACTCTGGTGTCAAAATTTCTTCTCCTTTCTTGACCATCATTACAAGCAGCCTGTTTGTTTTCTGACCTTCATTCCTCAGTGCTGTTCTGTTTCAGAAGCCCAAATACATATAATGGGTTCAAAAACTCCCCACACCTAAATCTCAAAGTTACCAGAAGTCGAAGGTCTACCTGATTCTTATATATTGCTGTATTTTAGGTTTCCTCTTTGTCCCAGTTCTGACTTGAACTGGTTTGAAAGCTCACGTCAGGAAGAACAAGGCAGTGGCTCAGGTACGTCATGGGACTCCTGGATCTATTTTAGCATCCCCCCTTTATCTTGCACCTCCTGTTTCACTTGGGCAAACTTTTTAAGTCATCCTGTGGCTCAGTGCCCAACCTATAACATGACATACAAAGAACATAGCATCTGCCAAAGGCTTTAGGAAACAAAATCTACATGCAGCCTTCTTTGAAAAATGATAGTAGTAATATGTGAGCTCATATGTACCAGGATTCCGCATCTTTTTGCAACAGCGTTAGACACGGCTCACTGAAATCCATAAACAATTATAGCAAGGACTGACACGTTTTTGGTTTTTTTGGTGCCTTTTTTCTCCTTCTCGTTAATGAAGTCATTTTAAGGAGGGCCTTTGAACCTCAACACAAGACATCAGCTGGCCTTGGAGCAGCCATGAATGCAATCACCTCTGTCCACGGGGGTGGGATGCTAAAATCTGCTATGGCTGAGCTGCACAGAGCCCACATGTGGGCTATGGTAGAGATACAAGTACTGATGCAATGCAGTGCTGAGTCGTTTTTGGAATTACCCACATTAGCACCTGCATTTCCAGATTTAGTTCAGATTTCACTGCAATGCCCTCCCAGCTCAGAGGAAGAAAATAAGTCTTCATATCTGTTCTTAATTTCTTCAATTTTATCTCACTATTTTGAATCTTGTTGACGCAGTCATCATCACTCTGGTGGATTAAAAACAAAATCACATCATCCTAAGTACGTTTGCCTTGTTTCTAACAAATATGTTGCTATGGGAACTTGATGTTGCTCTAGCTGTTGTGCCAGATGCACCAGCTATCTGTCCCTAGACTGTTGGGTTTTTTTTTCCTAATAAATTAACTGCATTTAAATTAAACATATGAAGTTATTTCATGTCAATTAATTTGAATGTTAAGCTGGGTATTTGCAGAGTTTCTCTCTTCCTACTCACCCCACAACATTAATTAACTCCTCCAGATACTGTAGTCCATCACATAAAGCTCCGGTCTTTCCTAGCTCTCTGCAGTTACAGTACTCATTGACTGCATGGGAAGTAATCAGTGTCCAAAATAATTGCTTTTCACAAGCCTGTAGTCAGCTGTCTTGTCAGATATTTAAGCTGTAATGAAACTGTTTCAGTTTCCGGGAAAAAATATTCAGCTGAAATGTACTGTAATTGCAGGTGGAAAGCGAAGCTGATAACGGAACTGTGTTTGTTTAGCACATCATGTTTTCATTTGTTGGCCATCTTTGGAGGCATTTCCTCCAGCGCTGGCACCATCATGCTCTCCTCTTAGCCTTTCTGCTGTGGGAGCCGGAGGTTTGGGTTCCTCCCAGTATTGCTGGTTTGCATTAAGGGAAGAAAAGGTGGAGAAGAATTCATGTGTAGTGCAGAGGCGATGAAGAGCATCCTTTGGCACAGAGGCAGACAAATGATACAGGATCGCTCTGTCCTTTGCTTGTGTACATTCAGCCAGCCGTAGGGACTTGTGAAAATACTTAATTTGATCTGGTCACTTAAGAAGTCTATAAATCAGATTATCCAAGAGTTGTTTCTGAATCTAAAATTTGAGAGCTCAGCAGCAAATGAATCCATTGCTTAGATTTGCACCATAGAGTAGTAGGCTTCCTCCTAAAATTCAGTATTCTTGGAGCAGAATATTTGCCGTGGGTATACGTGCCCAGCATTAGCCTAAGCAAAGACAAAGAGGAAAAGATGGTGAATGGATGTAGCAGACTTAAACATTTTATACACATCTTTCTGATCTGTGGTCATAAGCTGTAGAGAAACTGGCTGATAAATTAGTAGCCCACAGGGAAATCTTATTTACAAGGAAGGCAACAGAAACATTAATGTATCTTTATTAGCCTTATTTAGACCATATGCTTTCTACATGGTGGGAAACTGCACAGTCCCTGCAGTAAAACAGCAGTGGGTACATGCTGAGTTACAAACTCTTCTAATTTGCAGGCTTTCTGAGACCTCTTCAGCTGCTGTAACTTTTTGCTGCAGTGAAAAGTAGGCTGATAATCAACAAGCGAGGGAAAGTGGAGTTTTCTTTGTCTCCTCCAGGGTTTCATTGGGTAATGAAATTATGGAGAGTATAGCAGGAGCGAATGGTGATTTTATAGAGGATGGGGGGTGCACAAACTGGAGTTTGTAAGCTTTTGTGAGGAAGAACATAGGGAGGTGTTTCTGTTTCCTCTCACTTAGAGATGACTTCTAGCTGCCCTGTCCCCTGAGATCTCCCCCCAGAATAACAAGAGCTATGGTGCAACCTGGGACATGTCATATTTATGGGGCTTTTTTGTTGCATGTTCCAAGATAACCCCTATCAGAGTTAGGAAATGCTGTCCTGCACCTGCAAAATGACATAGCTGTGCCTCACACGTCACTAGGAGATAGGGTAATTGCTTTGGTGGAGGGTATCATCTACAGCCACATATTACATGTAAACTTGCTTTGTTCTTGTCTGATTGAAACAGATGCATTTTCTTTCTTATTACATATCTTTGACTTGGATTTTGATAGGCTTTTGGGGTCGACTTGCCATCGAAATCACTATAACCCAAAATCAAATAGCAAATTCTACACTTTCAAAACCATTCATTAGGAAGGTTACTAGTGGTTTTGGATTAAGCTAGTTACTTGTTTTTTAATGCATGCACACATTTTTCTGCATATGTTTAGGTAAATCAAGTATAGCCTGATGAAAAGGAGTTAAGAAGTTGATTACCATAATTTAGAATTTTATTTCCTATCTGGTTTTTCCTATTCCAAGTGTGTTTCACTTTGCAAATTGTTTTGCTTGGTTCAGGCTAGTGCAATCCTTGCAATTTTTCACTGAATGCAGCGAACCTAAGATATCCTGCTGCTCTTAGTGGCAACAGTTTCGTTGCCAAACTTTCCTTGGCACCTTTGAAGCGTTATTTGTTTATTTACTTTTTTAAAGGAATGAAAGTCCATGCACCATGGTGATTTCTTGCTCTCCTGTTGAGTCTGAATTTTTAACTGAAACATAAGCCTAAGCAAGCAGCCTGTTAATTCCTAGGTAACCTTCTTGCTGGCTGATTGTAGCTGGAGAATGACAACTTTCCCATTTTGTTCCTCGCCACCCATGAAATAAATAAATTGGGAGAAACGTGTGGAGTGAATCTTGGGGACTATATTAATGCCAAACACAAAGACGCTCCTGCTTAGATTGTACTTCTTTGATTACTCAACTGAGTTATTAGATACATGAAGAACACCCATTTAAATGTAAATCCATTCTCCTTCTGTAATAGATAAATGTGCTTTGCCTTGAATTTGTAAGCAGAATACATCACTTTGATATACTAACTGGAACTGAATAAAGCTAGTCAGTAGACCAAGGGAAGGATGCGGATGGCTTTAAAGCGAATGGAACAGAGGAGTCCATCAGTTAGTTAATTAACTTCAATTTCTATTTTAATGAACTTTCTCTGGTGCTTGTTTAAGCATCTAGATGCTTGCAAATGTTTTTTTCCCAACAACAGGCTCTTGTTGGCATGTAATAAATTATAAACTGGGGGTACTTATCTTCTATATCCCAGAAATACTATTTTAGTATTTGCGCTGCGGCAGCATCAATGTGCTGGCAGTCTAGAGCTGCGCCGTGCCAGCTGTGATGCACAGGCCTGGTCAGCCTTGGGCCCAGCGGCAGCATGAATTCAAAATCTGAAAGAGGGGAGAAAAACAGTGATTCAGTGTCTTGGCATGTGCCTCATGACTCTTCTAGAAGGCAGGTGATCAGAGCTGGATGGTCACTAAAGGTGACTGGTCTGGTGAAGCTCGTCTTCCCAGGCTCCTCCTGAACAGGGGGCACTTGGGCTGAATTGGATTTCTGCTCTGAATTGCTCTTTGGATGACTCTGTTGCTGGCTATCAAGAATAGAGGAGTTGAGAGAACCTAGTCTTACTAGACGCAAGTTGTTGAAGGTGCCTGAAAGTAACCCTTCCCGCAGAGGTTATCCTTCCTAAATCCTCACATGTTCTTCAGGAACTGGCTGTCCTTACTGATACCAAGGAAATCCCCTTTGCTATTTGTTACAGGAAACTCTGGAAGAAACTTTAATTTCAGAATGACAGCACGGCAATTTTTCAAATCGCACTTTGCTTCCAGAAAAGAGTTGAACAAAGCCCTGGGTAGTGGCACTGCCTGGTGATGGCTGCCAGAGGAAAATAATAAATGACAGTCCCGGCATCAGCTATCTTGCCTCGGGCAGTATTTCGGAAGCGGGCCGTGCTGGCTGAGCTCTTCAGCAGGAGCAAAGCTAAGCAGATTCGCAGTGCCTCGGAAAATCTCACCCAGCAGCAAAGCTGGAATAAGCACATCCGAAATTAAATAAGTGGCGCGGTCAGATTTCTGTCTGAACGCAGTAAAAAGAGGAATTGTCCGGCGGGTGAAGACCTGGGCTAAGATGTGCATGAGCTGCCCGCGGGGACAGACTTCCAGGTCTCCCACTTGCCCCAATCGAAGGCAGATGGTTTCCTCGGGCTGACTTTCCATAACTCATCCTGCCAAGGAGTCCCTGTGTGCTGTTGAGCAAATCGCTTGTTCTCTCCCACATTCAGATTCCTTTTTGCAGTTCAGCTCCCGCTCTCTTGGCTTTTGTTTCCTTGTAACAGAAGCACTCTGGAAGAGGAAACATCTTCTGTATTTCACACAGCAAACCAGGGCCGTGTTCTCACAAACAACTACAAAAGCGTACAGTCAGGAACCAGGGAAACAAATGGCAGAATTTCATCTTGGTAGTCTGTAAGAAGTTTTCTGTTTTTTTTTTATCCTGGACTACTTGTATTGTAATTGTAGATGCAGCTGTCCTTGTTAACGGAGGAATTTCAGTATTCCTCCTATTATTGGATGCTATTAATTGGATGCTTAATTCTTTCAAACATCACAGTCATCTGTGGAATGAAACAGATTTAAAATTTAATAGTAATAGCTGAATAAATGCAACTGCCAACCATAGAGCTTCTCAACTATTGCTCACTGTAACTGTAATTAGCCAGTTAAAGCTGTCAGACATCTGTGTGTTAAGAGATTAGGTCTGTCCTGCTGCTTTCATTAGCTCTGTGAGAAGTGGGAGGGTTAATGAAACAGTACTCATCTTGGGAGCATATTTTCAGTAATCGTAGTGACCAGATTTTGTAGTGACGGCTGCATTAAAAATGCACTGGGGAAAAAAAAATACGTATATATATTACAGATGCATTTATTGCTGTTAGTTCAGGTGGTGGGAATGGTTTCTGGTTGTGCTCCGTGTGAGGAGTCCTGTACAGACTCGAATTAAAAGTTTTCTTGCAATGGACCGCTTTTGCCATAATGCTTTAAAATACTTGTAGTGGTTGTTTAGGTTTTTTTATGTTTTGGTTTTTTCACACTACCCCCAGCACCTGAGATGGGTTATGAAAACCACAGGCTGGGAGCTAGCGGAGCAGAGCCCTGCTTGCAAATAAATTGTAAAAGGGGGGGTGCCTGTCTTATATATCCAGAAATATCCTTGCAAAACCTGAAAATTGGTTTTGGAAACTGCCCAGTGCTGCTTTTATTACTTATAAATGCCAGGGAAGAAATGAAATTGCTTTTCATACTGTATCCCTCCAACCTGGGGAAGTTTCTGTTCAAGTCTCTGGAGGAGAGAGCTTTGCTTAATCCTCTTAAAATTGGTGCGAGTGCTCCAGGTCGTTCTGTCATTAGAGCCCTGTTTGTCCTTGGGTCTTCACTTGCTGCTCTGCAGATGGGGGAGATGGTTGGGTTTTCTGCCAGTATACTGCATTATTCTGAATCGCTGTGGTGTTGGTTATAAACCAACTCTGGTATCACAGGGTGCCCCATGTAAGCACCAGTGCTTGTCCAATGTGCTTCTTGGCCAGAAGGGTATGGGACAGCTCTCTGATGCTTCTTGGGTTACTGGGAAAGCAAAGGCTTACAGTCAAATTTCTACACACTAATTCTAATGCCCGGGCCACAAAATCACCTTTTTTCAGATGTAATACAACAGAACACTGGCTGCTATGTCCGAGATGTAGCTGTTGGGTTTCGGTTGGGTTTTGTTTTTGGTTTTAAGCTCGTTTTTGAGTTGTTGTGCTAGAGACTTGTTCTTGGCTCTGTGAATTGCCTGCTCTTGAACCTGCTTTCATACATTTCTCATTGCATGTTTGACAGAAGGGATAATTAAAAATTACGAGTCTGGAGATATAGTGGGGACAGTGGGATGGAGGAAGCTATTTTCTTAGCCGAGGTTGCGCTATAAACAAAGCCTTCTACACTTTGGGCAAAACTGCGTCTGGCAGAAAGAAAATAGGATAGTTAACTTGATGAGGATTTATGTCTGTTGGGTTTCTCTGTCTTTGTATACTGTCTACCATAGAATCTGAGTTATTAAAGCTAGATGACTGATGTACCTATACAGACCAAGGAGTGACCCTGAACCTTTGCTAAGCTTTGAAAACCCTAGGTTCATTTATTTAGATTTTCTTTCTCTGTCTCTAAAACTAGAATGGAAAAAAGGAGTTTAGGGGTCACCTGAGAAGGTCACTGAAGAGCAGGAGCCCTCAGAGTTGATAGAGTTGTTGTGAACATAACGTTTCTACAAGTAAGGCTTAACT